>NW_027188368.1:0-24359 GCF_041381155.1 Argopecten irradians | reverse complement strand
AATCGATAATATTTACTACGATAATGACCAAGGACTCGGCATAATCTCAAAAGAACTGGCAAAAGATCTACAGAGCTATACCCTCTCGACTCACTTATCCACGGAACGTCGCGCCCAAACTTGCTCCGGCAAACTCCAAAGAACTGCAATAGAATCTACATCTATACCTCCTCGACTACACTTATCCACAAACTGCCCAACTGCTCGGGGCAAACTCCAAAGAACATTCAAAGAACTACCAGCTATACCTCTCGACTCAACCCTGTCCATCCACGAACTCTGCCCAACTTCCAAGGGTCTCCTTCCCTTTTACTGACAATCTAATTTACTTCTCTATATCATATATTCTTAGACGTACTGATATTAGCTATGAATACTCTATCCTAAAGGCTGACATATTTAATAAAATGCAATTCTTAACTAAACAATCTAAACTAAGGACATATATTTATAGGATGGCTTATGAAAACCATCATGCCTCACGCTAGAAATTAGGAATCGGCCCCTTGAACGCATTGATGACCCTTGGCCAACAATTAGACCTAGCAACATAAATACCAAAATGCAAATTAAAGACAGACCCCATGCAGCAAAACTCCATCTGCTTGCTGAAAGATAGGCATCGGAAATCAACCAGAGAGCAAATAAGTATATAAAATAACTTCCAAACATAGATTTAGGAAACCACCTATCCATATCTTAGCCTAATGACCAACCCTTACTACAGACACAGCTCATGTAGATAAGGCTCTATAGAATACAAAATCTACTGACCCTCTTGTTTAACATAGTCCAATCTCCCACTACAGGCCCCTAAGTTTCTTACCACAATTCGCGTTCCCAGACTGACCACAAGCCCTTTTCTAGTCTACACAAATGGCTTGGTTTATACAGCAGGCGTTGACCATGAACCTCCCAACTCAATTTAAACCTCCTGCTGGGCCGCTGACCCAATAACTACAAACAAATTGGGACAATGCTAAATTGTTTTACAGACCAAATTAAATGATCCAAGTGATCTAATCTAACTATCAATAGAGTCAAACAAACTACAACTACTTAAAGCTACAATTATACTGCAATCCATAAAAAACATTTAAAAAGCCACAGTCTGGGTAGTTACTGGAAGTGCAGGAATTCATGCACTTGCGCTAACCTAGGTACAACAAATCAATTTATGCATTACAATATGAATGTTTTACCGGTTTAGTAAGGTATTTTGGGGTCCATAATACCACATTATTGTGAAAAGTACCCCAGGGTACTAGGTGTATGCAATGGTATTATTGAATCAAGGTATATAGGAACCTGGGGTTCAATATACCATTAGGGTTATAAAAGACCCAAGTGGCCCAAGAATCCCATTATGAAGGAATGAAACACACACACACACACACACGCTATGCTCCACCCCCCGCGACCCCCAATGAAAAAAGACCCCCCCCCCCCCTTCTAAAAGTTACTATATAACACATGAAGACGAAGATTCTTTTCTTCCCCACCTTCTCCAAAACGGGGATATTAATTTTAATAATTTGGGTTTGTAATGTCTTGTCTGGTCCGTCCATCTGTGACAATTTCGTTTCCGTGCAATAACTGTAACAAATATAAACTGAATTTTCTTCAAACTTAGTAACAAGGTATTAAATGCCTTGGGGGCTTGGCAATGTTTGATCGCGTCGGACCTTGACTTTCAATAACGGACCTTAGTAACATTTAGGGGCTCTTGTTATGGGCCCCTTATTTAGAATTACTAAAAACGTCATTTTTCTGCCATTTTCCGTGCATTAAGTGTAACAAATATTAACGAGATTTTTCTTCAAACTTTGTAACAAGTTTGAAAGCCCTTAAGTGTCCTGGCCCAGGTTCGATCAACTCTTTCAGCGGATGTTATGTATTTAAGAGTTATGAACCCTTAAAATTACTAACAAATGGTCCATTTTTTTTTGCCGTTTCTGGTGTAATAACTAACAAATGTTAAAACTATTAATGTTTAAAAACTTGGTAAACAAAGTTTAAATGCCTTAAAGGGCTTAGCAAAGTAGTTTTTTTGCACTTTTTGGGGCAGATCTTAATGAAGCAGAGTAATGCCCTCATCTTGATTTAAGAAAAAAAGTCCATGTTTCCTGCAACTTGCCATACAATAACCTTTAAATAGAAACTTAACGGATTGTGCGACTGACCTTATTTTAGCAAACTATGGTAAACCATGTTTCAAATGCCTTAAGGGCTTTGCCCAAGTTTGAGATTGCAAACTTTTGGCTAAACATTAAGGTAGTGGAGTATACCCCCCATTAAATGTACTCAAAAACGTCATTTTCTTGAGATTCCCTGTGCAATAATTGTAACAAGATGTAAAACCGATTTTTCTTATAAGTTAGTATCAAAAAGTTAAATGCCTAAAGAGTCTCCAGCCAAGTTTTAATAGTCCACATTTTTCAGCAGTACATTTATTTAACACAGAGATTAGTTGTTCCCCCCAAGTTTTTGTTTTTTTCATTTACTAAAAGTTTACCTACAATATGTCCTGAAAGCGGGAGATGGAAATTCCACGAATTTTGCTTGTTTCTCTTCTTTATGAAAAACTCCAATATTGGGATTAAGTTAGGACGTTATGGCTTAGCAGTGGACAGTTTTTTTTGTTTTTTTGTTTTTTTTTTTTTTTTTTGGGGGGGAGGGGGTCAACATACCATGCCCATGGTGAAATGACACCCCCACCCCACACCCCCCACCCCCCCCGCTTTCCCCATTCAAATGAAGTTCTTTTTATAACAGTCACATAACTGCCTTAAGTTTCAATAACAATCATAATATATTATAAATTTTCAGTTATTGATTATTAAGTATTATTTAACAAAATCCTATAATCGACTAGGTTTGAGAACTTAAACTTAGACCTGAAAAGGGGTAGGATGGTCAAATTATACCATAGGCCATGGTGAAATGACTAAAAACCCCCCCTCACCAACCACCTCCCCACGCCAGTTTATTAGTTTTCACTAGACAACTAACTGCCTGAAGATACAATAACAATTCATATATATAAATCATTATAATCAGTTTGATATTAAAGTTGACAAAAAACTAATAACATACGTAGAAACTTACGAAGGGGAAGAGGAGTGGGGGGGTGTCAAAAATACCATTAGCCACTCCACCCCCATCCTCAGCGCAAATTACTTTTTTGTCAAAATGACATTTAACTGTCTTAAGATACAAAAAAAAAAGTCATAAATATCATGAATTTAGTTAATATTTATTGTTATTTACAAGAAACTGTGGAAAATGTGGACATCGATAGTATATTGTAGGGGAGGGGGTTCAAAATACCATGGCCATGGTGAAAATGACCTCCCTCCCCCACTTAAATATTATGAAATTTCAGTGAATATTAAATGTTATTTCTTGCAAAAAACTATAACTATAGAACTTCAACTTCTAAATACAATGGCCAATATGGTGACCACGATCCACAAACACTTTTCGAACCTGTGTCCACCACTTTATTTTTTTTCAAACAACAATCTAACTGACTAAAGTTAAGACTTAAATGATGTCCTTTGTGATTTCTAGATACCATTTCGTTGTCAGTCTTATTGGAAATAGGGGTGACAAAACTGGATGATAAAATATTAAGTGTTATATTGTAGAAAAATATGAGATATTATACTTTCGAAGTGCAGGGGGGAATCAAAAAACCATGGCGACGTTATTAAAATAGAAACCCATTCACATCCGGTATAACAATCATAAACAACCAGTAATACGAGTTCCACCACCATGTTTTTGAAAGAAAAAAGGTTGTCTGAAGTTGAAATGTAAAATTTTGCAAATCAATATTTTTACTAATGTTCTTAAAGAACAAATATTACAACAAAAAGTTTAACTGGAAAAGTATGAAAGTTATGTAATCTTAAGCTAGCCTTTCAACTTTTAAAAAGAAACTTAGTTTCACAAATATCTCCAAATAAACCAAACAATTATGAATGGTTTAGATTCTGGTCATCGTCATTTTACAGAAGTTATACTCAGCTCTTGAGGATAGTTATCGATTGTTACATCCATTAATATTTGTGTGCAAGAAATTACGTTGATCTTTCTGAAAAGTATTACATTATTTTCGCATACATATCATGTTATGTAGCAATCTATTCTTACGTAGCTAAGACGGCAGATTAACCTTTCTTTCATGTGCAAATGCAGATTACTCTATTAGATAGGTACATCATTGAAATTTCTGAATGGGTCCTAATGTATGATACGCACATTGATACCCAATACATTGTTATTTGAGAGACCTAGTTTCTCCAGTGGATGAAGGAATGTAACACTTTGTAATCTCCCCGCTGAAGTAAAACAAAATTTTTTAAAGTGGTAGGTATAACATCATTTAACCTAAAATCCATCACCATTTAAGGAAAAAAATATAAGTTGCCCCAAACGTTATCGGCGCCGTATCATATAGTACGCGAATTAATCCATTTGATTGCAGCAGTAATTCTGTATTTGTCAAAATGCAACACAACACATCCTATCAATTACTGTCATTGTCAGTGGATGCTCTTCGTGATTGATCATATTCTTTTTAATAAACTTCCCTTAATTTGCAGCCAAAGCAGGCACTATTTGTGCATAATCCAGTGTACACGGTCGCCCTCCCAAATGCTTGTGAGGTTTACCATCAGCAGTTTCCTGTCGACTGTAACGATGGAGAGATGCAAAGTCAACAGATTGTACGATCTTTCGCGATAAAATACATCAGGTGTGAAGATACATTTCAAAGCGCTATGGGAAGAAATCGTACCGAGTGAAGAGCAACAATTTCAGAAAGCTATCATCAAGGCGTAAGTTTAAAGACAAAGCCACCAGCTTGTATCATCTTTCAGCTGTTTTGTGTTTAATATTCAGGGCTTGAACGACAGTATATGGGGGGTGGGGGGGGGGGGGGGGGGGGGGGAGGGGGGGGGGGGTGAAGTTTAGATTAACCAAAATGAAACAGGGATGTCCGTTTAGATGAAATTTATCATTATCAACGTAAATCATAAAAAATGGAGTTAAATATTGGTGGAATGGTTATTTTGTTAGCAGCAAACACATACTTGAGATGTGGGATTAGTAACGAGTGGGCTTGATGGAGGAGATTTCGTAAGATTAGTCGGCGATCGCCCATTTAGGTGAGGAGAAGGCTCTTACGGCTAAGCAACCGAGCACACAACAGAGTGATGTATTTTCGACCAGCCAACGCTGTACCAAGAAATCCCAGAAACTCACTTTAAGTAGGGAATTCTATACCCAAGGACTGGTTCTGAAGTAATGGTGACAAGCTAGATGTATCTGTAAGTTAGCTATTGTTGGAGAGAGGTGAATTCTGAAATCTATATTAGGAATATCAAAAATTATGGTAAATTCACTGTGAATTGAGGTTATTGAGACCTTTGGTTCTTAAAAACATTATTTGCATTTATATTAGAAACAAATGTAACCTAATGAAGTGGTACAAATAAATATGAAGAGTAAGTTTCGATATTACAATTTGTAGAACTCCCCTGATGCAGTCATGTATATGTTGTAACTACTGGTGAACCTCTGAGCAGTCAATATATGACCCTTAAATGTCTATAGGGAACTTCTCTTAGCTCAGCTCGGCTTGAGCTAAGAACTAGCTAGTGACGCCAGTAGGTCTCTGATTTAGATCCCCTATAGCTCTGTGATCATTTAAGATTAAAATATACCAGTGACTATTTATATAAATTTATTGAAATTGATTTGCTAATATATATATTAGAACAGATTCATTTGTGTAAACAAGTATTTCATTCCAAAATTCATTAAAGATTTTCATTAAACTGGACATATATATATTCGTTCAAATGTATCAACAGGGAAACTTATTTATAGAATAGATACACACTGTTGAAAAACTATTATTAATTCAGTGAAGCTCTAAAATTTATATAAACACAAATTGTTATGTTTTGGACAGGAAGGAAGGTGTTGGGCTTAAGAACGAGGGTCACCAGCCCGACAGTGATAAATATGAGCTAAACCCCCCGACCACACCCCACCCATTTTATGATCGTAGAGGAGGGAAGATCTCGACCGAATGTTCTTCACCAACATCAGGGTGTACACTAGAGAAGGAGTTTGAGTTTCAAGCTTGTAGAACGACCACGGCGACTCAGAAGAGTGTTCAGCTGGGTAAGATTATCATTTTCCATAAACCAGAATAAATTTTAATACTAGGTTAAATCTCCCCCCTAGTTTTGAAACTTTGGAAACCAAATTTCAGACATATAACAGAAAGTAAAAAAAAATTTACCAAGCCAATGTTAGCAAATATATTTTAATTGTCCATAGGCTGATGAGAGTTCTAGTGTAAGAAGAAGTCAATTATCATTGAATCAGACATGAACAATGAAAAATAAAGATGAATGAAAGATAACGCTGAAGCAATAGTAACATACATATATTTTAGGCATTTTTTATTTTGAAATTATATATACCATATGCTTCCTTTTTTTCACTATATAAAGAGTAGATAACTAGAAAATGCCTATTGCAAATCCAATCGTAATCCAGACTCGTTTAAAAAACCCCTATTTACTGTGTTAAGATAGTCGTGGTCGAAAACATTACCCTGAAAATGAGCTATATAACCTGCAATCAAATTTTCCGCTGGACCCCTTTTGCTTAACTCATGAACTAGATTAGGCTAACGCATTGGGAGAACATCATTCGTAAGACTTCTCAGAACTGTATCTCATTTCCAACAAAAAAAACACAAAAAGCGCTTAGTAGATCTAGATTTGACGTTGTCGGACGACAACAATGTTTACAACAATGGCCTCCATATTCGACAACCATAGACGAGGGAATCTTCTTGAAAAAATGTTGACCTATAGGGACAGAGGAATACAACACAGCAAGTTTGTAAAAACAGCAGTTAATATTTCAAAGGACTACGTACAGAGAAAAATCACTGGGCACTATCGATGATAATGGAATGTGGGAACAAGTGAAAATATCAATGGGTTATATGTTATAGCATTATTCTCACACGTTAATAATAAAACACATATTGAATGGAGTTTTATTCGAGAAATATCACTTTTATTGTCCCCCTTGAAACAACTATTTCCCTCGGCTGTCGCCTCGGGAAATAGTTTATGTCTCGGGGGACAATAAAAGTGCTATTTCCCTCATACCCATTCAAATAAACTGTATTCTAGTGGTTAAGGTGTAGGGCTGTAACGAGTATCCCGAGTACTCGAGTATTCACGAATTATTGAGAAAGATCGGATACGAATATTCGTTACTTCTGATATTTTGTTGATCGCAGACTCTCTTTCAAAATGCAAAAGAATAGTACCTTCTTTAATGCTGTCATAGCTCCAAAAAGTGTGAAGGAATGTACACTAAAGTCTGAATATCATCGATGTTTTTTCACTTTGAAGTATTACCCGGAAAGTACACATGAGCTACGTGAAGTAAAGCTAGCGAACATGTTATTTCGTACCCACGCTTCGATGCAAATGTTGTGAATTCTTCATAAAATAATAATGATAAAACATAATTATTGACTTCTAGAGATGTAAAATGATTATTATCGATTTCGTTTTCATTACGGGTCGGAAATATGTAAAAATACGAATATATTATATTAGGCAACTGAGTACTGTAGATGTGAACCCCATGTCAAAAACGAAAGGTAGGCTAATTGAGTCAAAATCATAAATCACCTGATTAGAAATAAAAACTATAGGTCTAGAAACCAAAGTAGATTTTGATTTTTTTTTCTTAATTTCAATGTTTTTCTGTATTTGACCAAAATAAAAGTAACAATGAAAATGTTTTGATATGGTGATTTATGACTTACCATGATAATGTATATACAGTGTACCTGTTCACAGAGAGTTTGACTTTGATTCATGCCGTAATTGTGATGTGGCAGTAGTATTTTTGAGATGATGTTATTTCAAAAGTTCAAATGATTTGATTTTTTTACAGTTACAGTGACTGAATCCTACTGTACTTCACCTGTAACTCTTATTGCTTAATGATAAGGAATGTAAAAACTGCTAAAAACTTGGTTTTAATATCAATCAAACATTTATCAATATAATAAGACCAATATTTGATTTATCAATAAAAAGCAGTTTTACTGCAAATTGAATCTTTTTGCTTGTATCTAACTGGTGATTCGTGGTCCGATCTGTGTAATCGTCAACGCCTGAATCGTGGATCGGATCGGATCGCACACATGTTAGACAATCCACAGCCCTATTAATTGAGTCCCAACATATTACCCACAAAGAGCCCTCCACCTCTGTGTTTTAGAATCTGATAACCATGTTGGGAAGTTGCCAGGTACTGACAGCTGGTCGGATGGTTTTTTTGTTCAGGTATTCTGGCTTTCCTCCTCTTCATTTTAAACCTAGCAAATCTCTAAATGCATCACGACCCTGGAGTGTTTAAATTGAATGTTAAACATAAATGAAAACAAAGCAAAGATTTTAAATAAGAAAAGTTGATAAAGGTGTTTAAGAAGAGGTAAACAGGTATTTTCCAATAAATTGATATTTTTTCTGCACATTACAGTTTCAGATGAGTGAGCAATATAACCAGTTTTTTTAACAATGATAATATGTATATGTTCAAACGACAAGAACAAGACGATCCCTGTTGATTAGTCCCCTGTTCTGGTCCAGAGGCTCCCCTAAGAATGTGGATGACATATCCCTGTTCTAACCTAAGCAATAAGATGCCAGTGGTGGTTTCTCAAGGGCAGTGGAGGATTGTCGCGGACCTCTTAGCCCTTTCGTCGCTACCAGAAATCACAGGAAAGGTTTGTTATCTTAACATGGAAATACTGTATTAATATAAAACCACAATATTTGGCGTCTTTCTTACTTTCAGCATACAATGTATTCATGGATACAAAAAATTCTTCATCAAGGGCTCTTCATCCAATTCAATGATGTATTTAGGTATATATTTTTAGGTCACCTGAAACAAATGACTCAAGTGACCTTTTCTAATTGCCCTTTTGTCCTGTCGTCGTGCGTCGTCCGCTGTTGTGTTCGTAAAACAAATTTACATTTTACGACCTTCTTCTCAAAAACCACTGAAGCAATTTCAATGAAATTTTGCACAAACCTTCTTAGGCAATAAGGGCCAATCAAAAATTGGAATTATATAAACCCACAGCCCCCCTGGGGGTACAAATAACGTACCATGGGAGGTTTGTAAACAGGAATATTAATAAAACGTGATTTTTCAGTAAACAAAAACAGAAGGAAAAAAACATTTAGGCTTGGGCCAAAAAAATTTAATTGTTAGTTTTCTCAGGCCACTTTTTTAAAAAGTCAGTGCGGGCCGTTCGGCGGAATTTTTTTAGGTCACCTGAGACGAAGTCTCAAGTGACCTATTCTAATCGCCTTTTGTCCGTTGTCGTTCGTTGAGCGTCCGTCCTCCCGTCGTGTGTTCTAAACAATATTTACATTTTCGACTTCTTCTCAAAAACCGCTGAAGGAATTTCAATGAAATTTTGCACAAACCTTCTAAGGCATAAGGCCGATCAAAATTGTGAATTATATGACCCCCACCCCCCCCAGGGGGCTGTGGGAGGGGCCCAAAAGGGGGCTAAAAATTGACTAAAATTTCAAAAATCTTCTGCTCCATTCACAGATGTGGTAGAAATCAATTACTCTTCATGGATAGAAAGGTTCCTCAAGGCCCTCTACAAAAATTGTGAATTATATGACCCTGGGTCCTCAGGTTTCCCCCTGGGGATGGGTATAAGTTTACTATAGTTTATATATTGAAAACACACATTTTGGAGCAATATTTGGTCATTTAATAATAGAAAAATAAGTCAAATGTTGTCAGAATTATCCCTATGAGATGGCCATTGAATCCGAAAAACAATTTTCCCCATGAGCTGACCCCCATGGGGCTCGATAGGGCAGGGCCGAAAGGGGTCAAAATAGGCTTAAACTTCAAAAATCTTCTCTGAATTCAGCAGATTAGATGTAACCAGATATTCTTCATGTAGATTGGAAGGTCATTAGGGCACTTTACAAAAATTGTGAATTTCATGGCCCCTGGGATCTCAGGTTTCCCTATACCTGGAGGGGGGGTCAATTAATACTATATTTTATATTGGGAAAAACACATTTATGAACATTATTTGCTTAGTTTTAAATAGGAAATGAGTCAAACTGGGTTAGAATTATTAGCCCAGGGGCCTTAGGGGTAGGGCCAAAAGGGGTCAAAGGGGATCTTCTTCTGAATTCACAGGTGTGATCAAACCAGGTAATCTTCATAGATTAAAAAGTGTTAAAATCACTGACACTGACTGACTTCTAGTTTGGTAAAGCAAATTGGGAATTTTAAGCATAAGGTTTGGTAACATAATACACTATCAAAATGAAAAACAAAAAATAAAAATTCTAAAAGGTTCAACTTTAAAGTTTATTCTAATTCGTAAATACTTTTTACAGATTTGAACCAACTTTGCAATACTTCTTGGGCTTCTTGTAAGCTCACCTTGCCTGAAGGGCCGGTGAGCTTATGTCATGGCGCGGCCTTCCGTCAACCGTACCGTCCAACAGTTCCATTAAATCTCTAACTAGTGCACAGGACCACGTTGTTTGATGGGTTGCTCTTATTTCAAATATTTGTTATGAAGTAACTAGACACAGACTAACATTGTTGAAGTTTGGGGACTGAAAATGTTTATGTTTACCTCAAATCTTATATTGTTTAAACATCTTTAAATGCATATTTAATTTATTCAGTTTAAAAAATACATTGATTTTTATGTTAGTAGGACTGATCCAGACTTTCTGGTGAAACATTCCTGAAGGCAGGAGTTAATCAAGTTGATATGTAAAAGCATATCCAAACGACTTCAAGGATAACGATCTGGCGAGGAACGGAATTCAGTGCAGGGACAGAGATATTACAATGTAGTAGGTACGTTAGCTCAAGGAGGTTAGCAAAAATTGAACTTGGATTTTCTATAACTAACATTGCTAATAGAAAGAAACAAAATGTAGGCCACAGTGACCTACATTTTGACCTTTGATCTACATCAAAAAAAATAATATGCTATTTCAAGCATTATCCTCCCCTAATGCAGGAAAAATAGATTCACTTAGGGCCAAACAAAATTAATTCTTAGTTTCTCAGGCCCCGCCCTGCATCGACATTTACCCCCCGCACCAACGTTTTTATGCGCCATAACTTAAAAATTAAAATCGAGACCGCCGCATCGAACGCAGCCCAAATTTCCATTCGAACTCCGCCCGAAATTTCCATTCGAAAACGCACTCGGAAATTGGCTCCAATTTTAGTATACTCCTTTCATTTCCCGGTAAAAATGTCTGCCGATGTTAGCATTTGTCTCAAAACGGAATGGTTCCTCCCAGGATTATGTATTTTCAACTGGATTTCTTTGGATATAGTGACGATTGAGATATTTAAAAGCTGTTCTTAAAGACTGAGTAAGAAATTTACATTTTTCTACACGTGTTTTCATTGATTTTCATGTCCTTCAAGTGAGAAAAAAATAAAATGTTATCTGCTGCATTTGTTTTCAGAGAAATAGAAAATAAAAAATATTCCCGCCCGCCCGCACTGACTTTTTAAAAAAGTGGCCTGAAAAAACTAACAATTAATTTTTTTTGGCCTTGGATCAGATCATGTGCTATCTGCTAAAAGCAGGTCATTGTTTATATGATCATCCTCAATATTCCAGTGGTTACTATCACTGTTGATATATCCACCCCGAACTATAACCCCATAGTAAAACTGAAAGAGAAGACTACTTGTGGCATGCAGAGCCTTCAGTTTTGCTATGACATAGTCCAGGGGTGGATTTCAACAGTGATAGTAATCCCTGAAATATCTAGGATAATTCATTTATATGATATACAATTATCATGTATTTTTATTTCTAGTCTCAATTAATGTTTCATTAATTAAATCATCTTATTCATTTCTATGTTTAATATTATTCTTGTTGCCAACAGGACGATCAACATTTATGACTGTTGTGAGCATGCAAGGTTGGGATGCCAATTTAAAAAAGATCTGGACAAGTATTTACTCAAAGCCCTCTTCAAATGTAAGTTCATCAAGGCAAAATACTAGTGCATATTTTTTTTACCATTAATCCTGTTAAAATTCATAAAATGCAACTTGCTGATTTTTATGCACAAGTATTAATTAATAGTAAAAAATGTATGTTGAATTATTGATAGGCAGTATCAAACTATTGTAAAAGAACAGGAAAAAATACACATTCCTGTCAAATGCCCTGACCAGGAATCAAACCCACGTCTCTGGTGTGAAAACATATGGCTCTAAAGACTTAGCTAATGCTCCATCAGCTGAGTGACAGAGACCTATTAAACACTATGTACAAGCTACAAATAGATCAACTCCTTTTATTGTAAAATCAGAAGTTTTTATTAATTATATTACTTGAATTGATAATGTCAAATCATTTCAAATTTTATACAGACAGTTTTTGATTCTATGTATTGTTCCTTTGCTGACAGCAGAGAAGCAGGTGGCCAGTAAATGGAAGGAACAGCTGTATAAGAATCTCCAATTAATTCTGGACTGGAATCGTCCAGATTTAGTTCAGACCCAGATATTCCAGCGAGACGACTACGCCAAAATCAAGGTATAAGGGATTTAAAAGCTCCATCTTTATAAGATAAATGAAAGTGTGCGTCATATTTAATTTTAGCAGTTGACCCAAACATATTACAGATTTAAATTTTCCTGTCATGTTAAATGCATGCTGGTATATATTTATTTGTCCTTTCAATTACATTTGCTTTTTGATACATCTGGATGTATATGCTTTCTATTTAAATTTAATGAAGTATCTCATTTATTGTACATTTATTTACACTTTTCCAAATATAAAAAACATAGAACAGTGTAAACCAGATGTCACCTGGAGCAGCATATTTGGCTGACACAGTCAATTTTTCAAATTATACATGTTTTAATTGCATAAATAAAGGAAAATACCATACATTGGGATACACAGGTACATTGTATGTGGATTCAATTAGACGAGGATTGATTTCGAAAAATTGTATCGTAAACAGAAATGTCCACAATGTTTTTTAGTTGAACAAGGAGCTGTTGGAGAAGGCTTTGCTGAAAACTGACAGAGAAGAATTCGTGGACTTGTTTCTTGACCATGGAATTCAGATCCACAAGTTTTTGAACCACAAAAAGTTCAAACTTCTCTTTGAAAGAGCTGAAGATCGAGAATTTTTCACAACAGTGTGCTTGGAAGGAGCTTTAAACTTCAGTAGTGTGGTGAGCTTACAGTTTATATGTCAATTGAGTTTTCTTTTATATACTTATCATGTAGTATTGGTTTATTCAATACACTCAGGTTGTCTGCGGCTGTATTACATCCATGGCTACCAATGCAATACAACCTTGTCACGTCAATGTATCCACAAAATGTTACTATCTTGACAAAATTTGAATGTCATTTTCCAGAAACAAGGCAGGTTTTACTGTCAAGGAAGCAAACAGCAGGATTTGCGTAAAGTTTCATGCAATTTTTCATGTATGGAGAATTGACTTGCATGCAGACTTGGTTTTCTTAAAACTTCTTTGAGTTTCCAGAACTTGACCTTCCGTCCATCCTTCCGTCCGTTAACAATTCTTGTTACCGCTATTTCTCAGAAAGTACTGAAGCGATCTGTCTCAAATTTCATATGTAGGTTCCCCTAGGGCCCTAGTTGTGCATATTGTATTTTGGGACCCAATCGGTCAACAAAATGGCCGCATGGCCACCACCTTGGATTTTGATAGTTGAAGCTTGTTACCACTATTTCTCAGAAAGTACTGAAGGGATCTGTCTCCAATTTCATATATTTACATTTTCACTTCGCTCCGCCTCAATGAAACTAGTAAACTCCGATCACTTCATTTCCCAATGAAGATGCTTGGTCACGTGCTGACCTCTGACCAGCGTGAGAATACATTTTGACATTGTTTACATTTTGACCTACATTGTAGTTTTACGCCGCTTCAGTTTTTGAACGAACTTTCTGCGATGTGGCCTAGGCCTACCGTTGTACATTTAGAAACACAGACAAGAATGCTTGATAAAGTGATATTAGAAATTGTCAGTAATATAATATTATAGATCTAAGACCCCCCCCCCGCCTAAGCAGGAAATAATAAAACTACACCACGGAAAACTTTATTTGATGACCATCCAAACCTGAATTTAGGGCTCAAGCCCAGGTAAACAAAAAATTGCGCTTGAAGCAGATACTAGCCCTGAACCGGGGATGCATTTCCCAAAAGCTTCCTCTAATTATATGCCTATAAAATATAAACCAACTGGGCAGCCAAGAATAAACGCCCAAAGCAAATGAAATTAAAACTAAAAAGCAATTTAATTTTGTTTTTAATTGTTTTATATAGAGATTATTCCTTAATTTAAAAGCAAGACAAACGTTTAAAGAAAAAATTTAACAAATGTATTTTTTTTATTTCAAAACAGTTGTTAATTTATGGGGTTAGCTGGTTCCATGTTTTTTAGAAAGAACCGAACGCCAGTGAGGGTATCACCACTCATCGCATAGCCTAGTAGGCATAATCGAACGCAAATAGTTTAATGTGTACAATATATGTGAAACGTTGTCATACATGTAAGCTTAGAAACGATAGATTTCCATGAAAATACGCTCAAATAGCAAACAGGCTAATTTCAGTGACATTAAGCCTAACGAAACGATTCTGTGAGTGTCAAAATCCACGGCATTGGAGGGTCGTTGGGAAACCGCCAACTTTTTTCAAATCGATGTTTCTCTACTTACTTTATACCGAAATTTTAATCCCCAAACTCCAGTAGACAGAAAAGTTATCACATTTCAAGAATAACACAGAAGTCTTCCAGTGATCTGCGACTAAGTCCCGCATTTTAACACGTTTTATTGAGCCCCGGAAGCATGATTATTGGACTGCATCACATACTACAGACACAGGGGTTGGATTTCACAACAGGTTTAGTTAATACATATTTAAATGTCAGCTACAAATAATTATCAGACGGAAATACAACATTCAGTTAATTCCATAACAATTATAATTGAGTTTTAAAAGGTTTGATTATGTTTAGATACCAACTATTCAGCATTTTCACCACAATCGTCATTTTCTTCGAAACCGGACCCCTGCTCAATCGAGCGACCGGATTACACATTGACTGCACTGCTAGTACTGCGCAGCAGCAATTTTTGTATTTGAAGCTACATAATAATGTTTTATGATAAAATTTAAGCCATTAATTCTTGAATATAAAAACAATATTTCAAAATCTCCGTTTTTTATCGTAACAACGCACAAAGAATGAAGTTATTTTCGGAACTACATTTTGTGTTGCCTTGGTGACGAGAAGAACTGACTGGCGTTCTAGCTGTTCCGTAGCTGTACATACATGTACGATAACTGGTACAATGTTGCAAAATTGTATAATAATCTTATACCGAACACATATAATTTGACTTTTTTTAACAGCGGAATTTTTAGATTGGTTAATGTAAATATAAGGATTGATTATCAATTTTGTTGCTTGCATTGACTGATGAAGAAAGTTAATCTCGTGCAAATGTTACATGAACTGCTTCGCAGTTCACTTCATTTGCACGAGATTAACTTTCTTCATCAGTCAATGCAAGCAACAAAATTGACAATCAATCCTTAATTGAAGGTTCCTCTAATGGTCTAGTTGTGCATATTGCATTTTGGGACCAATCGGTCAACAAGATGGCTGACAGGCCACCATCTTTGAATTTGGTTACCGCTATTTCTCAGAAAGTACTGGAGTGATCTGTCTCAAATTTTATATGTAAGTTCTCCTAGGACCTAAGTTGTGCTTATTGCATTTTCGGACTGATCGGTCAAAAAGATGACTGACAGGTAGTCATCTTGGATTTTGGCGGGGGATATACAAATGGGTTCCGTCCGTCTGTCCGTCCGTCCGTACGAATGGTTTCCGGAGCATAACTCTAAAACCAGTAGAGATATTTCCACGAAACTTCATACACACATTGGTCTTATGGTCTAGTAGTGCCTTTTGCTATTTTTAGGTTTTCATTTTTTGCATTTTTTCCGTAACCATGGAAACATTGCTGAAAATATCATATTTTTTGTACCAGGTTCGTTTCCGGAGCATAACTCTAAAACCAGTAGAGATATTTCCGCGAAACTTCATACACACATTGGTCTTATGGTCTAGTAGTGCTTTTTGCTATTTTTAGGTTTTCATTTTTTGCATTTTTTCCGTAACCATGGAAACATTGCTGAAAATATCATATTTTTGTACCAGGTTCGTTTCCGGAGCATAACTCTAAAACCAGAAGAGATGTTTCCACAAAACTTCATAGACACATTGGTCTTATGGTCTAGTAGTGCCTTTTGCTATTTTTAGGTTTTCACTTTTTGTACTTTTTTCTGTAACCATGGAAACATTGCTGAAAATGGCAGATTTTTGTGTAAGAATCGTTTCCGGAGCACAACTCTAAAACCAGCAGAGATATTTCCATGAAACTTCATAGACACATTGTTCTTATGGTCTAGTAGTGCCTTTTGCTATTTTTAGGTTTTCTTTTTTTGCACTTTTTCCGTAACCATGGAAACATTGCTGAAAATATCATATTTTTGTACCAGGTTCGTTTCCGGAGCATAACTCTAAAACCGGTTGAGATATATGCACGGAACTCCATAAGCACATTAGTCTTATGGTCTAGTAGTGCCTTTTGCTATTTTAAGGTTTTCACTTTTTGTACTTTTTTCTGTAACCATGGAAACATTGCTGAAAATGGCAGATTTTTGTGTAAGAATCGTTTCCGGAGCACAACTCTAAAACCAGCAGAGATATTTCCATGAAACTTCATAGACACATTGTTCTTATGGTCTAGTAGTGCCTTTTGCTATTTTTAGGTTTTCACTTTTTGTGCTTTTTTCTGTAACCATAGAAACATTGCTGAAAATATTATTATTGAAGTTTAATACTGTTATATATATCAGAAAGTACTCAAAGGATCTTTCTCAAATTTCATATGTAGTAATATGTAGTAAAAGTTTGAAAAGCAGAGAAAAGATCCCTCTTTCGTTTGTCAGACATAGATCATTCTTTGGTGGGCGCCAAGATCCCTCTGGGATCTCTTGTTTTCGGGATGCAATTATATATATATAATTAATTATTTTTTATATTTTGAAATTGAAGTAAAATTAGAAGCTCAAACTTTTCAATGGTGGTAATGGTGTAAATTAAGTAACTTTTGTAGCTGAAGAGAAATACTAAATCATTTGCTCCTGTTTTTAATAGTGAAAAAATACCATTTGTCAGCAGTGGAGTTTCTTTAATATTAATGTGTATAAAACTCCATATAAAATTCATCAAGTTATCCATGATAATTATAATTTCCAGGAAGCTGACCTACCTCTACAGAAAGAATTCCTCTCCAATGATCTGAATCGTCTGATTAACAAGTTGAGTGGTATCAAGGATTTTGTCCAGCCGTATGAATTGTCTATGAACTCCGCTGGACTGTATGTTTCTAACCCAGCTGTGGCTGAGAGAAAGGTACGTCTATGATGACTCACTAAAATATTGGTATTATAGATTTCTGACAAATTACCAGTATCAAATATGGACCTATTTATAATGTCAAAAAAGTGAATCTGTTGCTAGTATCTTTTACTGAACAGTTTCCTATACTTTAACACATATAGACCTATGCTCTTTCTGTCCTCTGTCTAATAGCCCAAATAAAGCAGTGCATACGGTGACAACAAAAGATTACATCATAGCCATGTTTTAAAGTGCCATATAATAGGAAGAAATCTTTAGGTAAATGCTGTATTCTCTTACAATAGAGATTTGATTTGTTTTATCATGCAATGATAGAGGGTTTTGCAATCTGAAAATATTTGAATTTTTTTTGTTCTGTATGTGATAATCATAAGATTAAGATAATTTAGAGACTTCAGTCATTATTATATATATATAATTTTTTATTTAGATTTGGTCATTGTGTTAATATCGCTGGCAATTAGATGCAGTAATTATGCAATGAAAGCAAATTTGAAATATCTTGGTGTAACCCATTGGCAGTAAAAATAAAAGCCAGCTTATATAATTTATCATGTGTAATGTTGGATCATCCTGCTTAGTTTAACTGTTATGAAAGTTTACAATAACTAGCTTTATCATAAGAGGTTTATAATGGACTTTTCCGATGATCAGTGTTTTTATATTATACAGGCACTGAACTGTCTCATCATATGAGCTGTAAGTCATATAATATTTTGAAGCCTATATTTTCACACACCACATGGTTTAATAACAGTAAAGTTACCATGGAAACATAACAGGGACTTCTGGCCCCGATTTCTCGAAACAAAAGTGCAGACTTAAGTCAAAACTGAAGTTTTTTCCCTTATGTAACTTCTATTGCAATTTATGACTTAAGTTAGTTTTTGACTTAAGTTTGTTTCGAGAAATCAGGTCCAGATTGGTATTTTATTTCAGTTTGTGTTTATGTTATACAGGCACTGAACTGTCTCATTATATGGGCTGTACTGATGAACCGACAGAAGCTGGCTAAAGTCCTGTGGCAGAGGTGTGAGGAACCCATAGCTATGGCCCTCATCTGTAGCAACATGTACAAGGAACTGGCCAAGAACTGTATAGAACTTTACCTACGGACAGAGATGGAAAACAAGGCGAAGTAAGTTTGTCTCTTAGAAAGTCTGTGTAACAGTTTGATATCATGGTTGTTGTAGATATGTTTGTTTATTTGTGTATATAATTGGAAGAATTCTTTGGAAAGTTTTGTCGCTCGTCCATAAATCTTGTCTGAACAACTCTAAATTACTCAACCAATTTCCCTGAAACTTTACAGTGATGTTGGGAACCAAGTGCAGATGTACATGAAAACTTTATTATTGGAATGCTTTGGATGCCATGGTAACCAGGTCATTATACACAGGTTTTGTAAAATGGCCAATAACTCATTAGTCTTTGGATCAATTTTCTTCAAACTTAATCATTTATCAAGTTTTGTAACATTTCTGGGGCCGCGATGGCCGTGTGGTTGAGATGTCTCGACATATTACCACAGGCCCTCCACCTCTGGGTTGTGAGTTCGAATCTCATGTGGGGCAGTTGCCAGGTACTGACACTGGTCAAAGTTTTTTCTCCGGGTACACGACTTTCCTCCACCAACAAACCTGCCATGTCCTTATATGACCTTGGCTGTTAAACTAATGAATCTACTTTCACACATCACATGGTTTAATAACGATTAATGTTACTATGGAAACACAACGGGGACTTCTCATTGGCATTTTATCTTAGGTGTAATACTTTACATGTATTAGATTAATTACTCTCTGCTTCTCTCCTAAGAGTATTTAGTAATTCAACTATTTTTTATTATTTTAGTGACTTTGGTAAGATCGCACTAGGTGTGTTGGACATCAGTTTCCGAGACTCTAGTGCTCAGGCCTACAACATCCTGTGTAAACAGCTACCTGATTTCAACAACAAGACAACCCTGGAAATAGCCCACGACGCTAACTACATGAACTTTATTGCACATCCCTGCTGTCAAAAATGGCTGACAAAAAAACTTTTCGGCGCCATTCATGTCAAAGAAGTTCACTGGGGCATCTTTAGGCTTCCCTATTGGTTCAAGGTAAATAAATATTTCCACTTAGTATTACATATGTCAACTTTCTGTATAGCCATTTATGTTTACAACCTGTATCTTTTTTTTCAAGATAAGGCGGACTATAACATATATGTATATCATGTACCATTGATGACAGTCAGGATGTATGTGCTAGTATGTCATTTTTAGCCCTCCTGGCCCGAAGGGTTGGTGAGCTTATGTCATGGCGCGTCGTCTGTCGTCCGTCCGTCTGTCAACATTTCCTTTAAATCGCTACTTGTCATTGAGTTCTGCATGGACTGTAACCAAATTTGGCCACAAACATCCTTGGGAGAAGGAGAACAGAACTCGTATAAATTTTGGCTCTGACCCCTGGGGGGCAGGGCTCAATAGGGAAAATAGAAGTAAATCACTACTTGTCCTAAAGTTCTGCATGGATTGTAACCAAATTTGGTCACAAACATCCTTGGGAAAAGGGGAACAGCACTTGTATGAATTTTGGCTCTGACCCCTGGGGGCAGGGCCCAATAGGGAAAATAGAGGTAAATTCTATAAATCGCTACTTGTCCTAGAGTTCTGCATGGAATGTAACCAAATTTGGCCACAAACATCCTTGGGGGAAGGGGAACAGAACTTGTATAAATTTTGGCTCTGACCCCCCGGTATTCACAACAGTACTTGGCATTACAAAACAGGTGAGCGATACAGGCCCGCTGGGCCTCTTGTTCAGTTATTAGTCTGACTTGCCTGATGATTTTTTTATTAAAGACTTTAGTGTAAATATAATGTTTGAAACTTTAATTTGATATCATAATTATTTTTCTTTGTTTCTGTTAGATCTTGGCAAGTGTTTTTCTGATATTGCCAATGTTTTTTTGGATAAACTTTTCATCTGGATCTTTGAGAAGGGTCAAAGGAATCACAGTCAATGGTAAGCGCTTTCTTCTTTATACTTTTTACTCCTATGAAATTGAAAGACGTTTTTCTCCAGCTCTTTACCTTTATGGGGCCTATATGACCGTATTGTAGATGGTATATGGCTATAGATCTCAGTTGATGCTCTTTTCCACAGAACTCAAGCAATCAAAATCTAGTAATTCTTCACTATAACATAAAACCAGTTCATGAATTCAAATATCATCAAATTTTGCATTCATGTCTTTAAAAAATATCAGTTCAATCTTAACTAAACTTGCAATATAGATAGAGATCATCAATAAAACCTTAGGTAATTCATATTTTGATTCATCCAAAATCTTTGAATTTGTTAATGATACAATCAGTTGAAAAATGACACCATTTTCACACAGACATTTATTTGTAACTACCTGGTAACTAATCTCAAGCAGACTGTAATAGAGTAAATTAATGTCAAAATGGCGAGACAGATAATTACTAGAGACAATTCTGGTTTTTATTTTACTATTGTTTTACGTTCTTAGACTCTATTTTGATGGAGGACGATGATGAGGAGGGAGAATCTGACAGCAATTACGAGGATGAGGATACAGTTCTACCATCGTCCAAGTCTATGCTGGAAAACGAACTTAGTAATGTAATTACTCAAAAACATATAAGAAATGAAATACATATATCTCTCAACTTTATCATTAACTTATTACTTACTATGACTAACATACTGTATAAGCTATTTATTAATACGAATCCTTATGGTCCATTCATAAATAACAAATTTTTAAACTTTAATTTTTTCAACCCTAGCATATATATTCTCTCAGTTTATCAATTAACCTGATACTTACTTCAGTGATATACTTTATGATCTATTAACTATGGATTTTGTTGGTCCGTCCATAAACAACTGTTAGAAAATTTTTATATTTTTCAGATAAGTAAGAAGAAAGGTCTGAAGAATGTGAAGGTGAAGATAAAGAGTGCCATGAAGTCTAACAAGAAGAGACACCTAGCCATATGGAGGAGAATCCAGCTTCTGTGGGTGGCACCCATCACTAAATTCTGGTTAACACAGGTAAAGTGGATCTTTTCTACTGTAGCAGGACTAGACCGGGTCGATTGTCAGTAACCAGGTAGCTCAGGCAGTAGAGCATGCGGCTGGTGTTCAGAGGTCCTTGATTCGAACCTCTCCTGATATTACAAAGAAATTCTGTCGTACTAATGTAAAGTGGACCCATATGATAATGCAGACATTGATATATATAAACTTTAGTCCAACAACTCACAATCTGAACAGAAATTACTGATTATTAATAAGTAGAAGGAATTCAGTCGTCTGGGATATTTGCAATCCGGATGGTTTTCGTGGGGCACGCAAGTGTCCAGATTATTGAGGTCCACTGTAGTGTACATTTAATTTTTTGAGCATATCAACTTATCTGGTTGTCATTCGTTTTTTGTAATTTTATCAGACACGAACCTGTATATCTAAACACTTACCATGGTACCATGTCTCTTCCTCTCCAGGCTTTCTACTTTGTGTACCTGGGAGTATTTTGCCTGGCAGTACTCTGGCCCAGCTGTGGGAATTTGACCCTTGACCTTGTGGTGTGGCTCTGGACGGCGGTCATCCTTACTGAACTGGTCAGGAGAACTTATGTCAAACACCAAGTGAGTCTCTTACTTATGACATAGCACAACAGACAGTACATTTGAGAAAGCTAATTCCATCTGTAGTTGTCATTGTTTGACACAATGTCATATCATTGGATTTATGGGGCTTAAGTTCCATAGAGGGCTAAGTACTAGTCCATGTAGTACAATATAAATTTATTATCAAAGAGACAACAGATAATGTCACAGTATTGTGTATGTGATTGAATGATCAGTAGATAAATGAGGTAATTCTTTTAAGCATCTACTTCCAGCAAAAATATAATGGTAACTGTTGACCCTGACAAGCCCATGTCACTTTGACTGGAAGATTAGAACCCAGAGCATGAAAAGAGAAAAAGGGGTTTAAACTCTTTTAAAGTGCTATTTGTCATTAACAGTTCTGAATGGTTTGTACCTGCTGTTGGTAATAACCAGGTTAACAAACTTTTATTCCACAGAAATACAAAACTGGTTCCCTGTTCTCACAGTGTTTGGAGATTACCTTGATCCTGATATTCCTTATCTGCTTCCTCTTCCTACGAATTATACCTCACTGGTTCGTGTACGCCAACATCAATGCCGCCAAAACCGTGATGAGCATGGGACTTATCTATTTCTTCTACCGTCTACTGGGAACGTACCTACTCATCAGTCCCACCCTCGGGCCTATGTTAGTTCGCATGAGTCGAATGGTAAGTAAATCTTGTGGCAAATGTGTGCTTAATCATATACATAGAGGACCTTACATGAGTGGCTATGTAACCTGGAATTTATTAAAACGATGGTTTAGGTGAGTGGCATACAAAATGTGTCAACTTATTTAACAAGTTTAATATTTTGTATTATGAAGCCACAAGTGTAAGATTCTATTTATTGCATAATTACCAGTATTGTAAATCAAACAATAGGTAAAACTTTCATTTTAGTTTCTATTAATATTAGACATGTGAAATCTGGATGTTTTTGTATAATGAGACAATCATACAATGCCATATATTGATTATGATGTTTTGCTCACAAAATATTGATGTCACAGTAGAAACTTACCCTAACGGGAGGTAACTCTTTAATATGAATTGATGGAATACCAAATATTATATCTATACCATGATCTACTCATGAATTAACTTATTGAGTTTTGCAGGTCAAGCATGACTTTGTGGCATTTATACGTATGTTCCTGATCTTTCTGATCTCTGGCGGGGTGACTATCCAGGCCGTCCTTTACCCTCACTACCCAATGGGTATTGACATCATGAAGAAAGTCCTTACTCGCCCTCTCTTTGCCATGTTTCTCACCAAGATTGATGATTTGGATGGTAAAATACATTGAAATTTAATCATTTCAATTTTAAGAAATATGGAGAACATCAAGTATGAATAGAAAAAAGAGTAATTGTTTTTACTTAACAGTGTATTGAAGTATGTTTAAGGTCTCATGGTCAACTGTAATTCAGATAAAACAATAAAATAAACTTGGAAATTAATTAGTTGATATGTATATTATTTAAAAGACTTATTTTATACATCAAGATTTTCTTTCTTTTAATATGAGTCATGAGTCCAACAAAGTGTTATTGAAGTCTTCAAGTTGGCAAATTTTAGGGGAATCCTGATTGCAGTTCTCAATTATTTTCACCTAGAAGAAATTAAATGAGTGTTGAATAGGTTTTTTTCTCAATTTGTAAATCAAATAGTATTTCAATATACAGTGGACCCTTGATAATTACGGACACCTTCGTTCTGGTTTTCCAGACTGACGAATTCTGTGTTCTTAGTCAATTAAATTGTCACGTACGAGTTACTCCCCTTTACTTTGTAATCGATGATAGACTTTTATGTAATATACGTATATTATAATGAATACTTTGTTTGTTATGTTTTATGGGCGTTCTTTTATACTATTACGTTAAGAATATTAAATAAACGTCTTTCTTTTTTCAAAATACAAAACCGAAAGCCATCGTTAATTGTGTGATATATATGCATTTAGCCAGTATCCCACTCTTGATCTGTTGTACGGCAAATTATGTTTCAAAATGCCTAACCAGGATC
>NW_027188367.1:0-24362 GCF_041381155.1 Argopecten irradians | reverse complement strand
TACAGCATGCAGTGCCAATAAAAAATACTTTACTCGAGGTAATTCTAAACGTATTTTGTAACACACAAATGGCAGCTCAAGTACTGTTTGTCCTGTTTACTGGGCCTGCAAACAAATCAATGATAGATAATCAAAAGGCCAGGAATCTTAATTATACTGAGCACTCATTTTTGCATGCAGTTACGTAACGTGCAGTTAGAATATGCTAAAATTTATAGCTGCAAAATTGTTTTGAGCACACTACGTATACTGTGCTGTACAGTAGAACAGTTGCAATCTAAATCATGATATTAAAATGTGAAAATGTTGTTAGGCATTAAAATTAGAAAATAAGTTGAATAGGTTTGTACAGTAAAATCATTTGCTAACCAATCCCATTGGACCAGGAGAAGTAATTTGTTGTTGTAATAAGAGAAATTTAGTTAATTTAAGTGGTCCTAGGCTGATTGCACTGAGAATCAACATATATAGTTCTATATACTTACTACTAGTAAGCTTATTTACAAATTTCTAAGTTGGCAACAATGTATTGACTATTCTTTGACTATTCCATTATCAACAATTAATTGTATACTTGTATACTCATATTTAATTTTCTATCAATTGATTCCCCTTTCACTTTAAAACAAGGCTATACATGTACATTCAACACTTTCAGATAAAAAATAATCCAGAAAATTTAGATCTATTCTAAGAACAAATATTAACTTGACAGCACCACAAAATCACCTTGTGTCAAAAGGTGATTGTTATAAGCAAATTCCTTATTATATTTCTAGTATTTACATTTCTTTAAAAAAAATAATCAAAGAATAAAAGGATACTCAACATCCATTGCAGTTGATTTTATTATTTAGAGGAACAAATTGTCTACATGTTTCGGCCGCTAGGCGGTCGTCATCAGGACAATTTGGGTATACCAACAGTGACGCTAAAGTAAAGAATTGCGGTAACATTAATGACGTAATGAACAATAGATTATTTGTGAATGGACAAATGTATACAGAGCTATTTCAAAATATACACAGTTATAAGTCTTTTGTGGATTTGAAAATGCCGTACACGGAGTGTATAAGGACTTCTGGTTGTGTTACGTTCACATCATGCTCATCTAGGCAAAAGGTATCTTCCAGACTGTTCATGTTCATAGGGGATTGAGGTTTATCATCATAAGCTACATAATTGTATAAAGAATGATGACAGTTCCTGGAATATATCTCATCATCATCCGAAGATAGATATAGAGATCTTCTTCCTATGTGTGTTTATCGATGTTGGATCCAATGGGTTGTTACATGTGTTCGCGCTCTGTGATATTTTCTCAGGAGCATAGGTGATTCTGAATTTACGTTTTGTTGAAATCTACCTTGCTGGCTTCTGAAAGGTGGTTTCCAAGCAGCTAGGATTAAGTAGCTAACTCTCGTGGAGAAAACATTGTTCTGTTGTGGAATTGGATGTGAGTGATATCTTCATCTGGGTGTAAACATTCCTGACGTGGTCTTGCGGCTACGTTCCACACATCCTGGCAGTAGTGTTTTATGTACAAATGAGTGCTGCATTCCATATCATTGTGTGAACCATGCACACTATGTTGATGTTCTTCTCTATGACCTTCATTAGTGCGAGCGATGGTGCTGAAGTTTGGTTAATGCACTTGAGAGCTCTTGAGAAAGTGAGTTTTTGCGGCTTTCGTTCAGTAGAAGATGGATAGGTTTCTTCTTGGTAAATTTGATATTGGCCATAGTTTAAAATTGGATGTTGAGACCGTCCGGTTGTAGAGTGCGCAGATTCGTGATCCCACGCCTCCTCGGTTCGTAGGCGAATGTTGTTGTTGTTTACTGTGGTTGCTACTCCAATGATGATGACGTCATCAATATGATGGTTGCATGTGGAGAAGGTGGCGCGATACTTGTTTATACTCGTTGGCGTTTTTGATATCGTAGAAATGGCAGCCTCTCATTCTTTCTTGAATATTGTTGGAAGTTTGGCCCACGAGACTACTGAATTCCACATTTGCGGCATTCAATTACTATGTAGACCACACTAGGTGTGGTAGCAAGTTATAGAGCTTTTTATCTTGAAAATGGCTCCGGTTTTGTGGCTAGTTATGGTTCGTTTCGTTTTCATGTACGGGGACAGGTATGGCATGGAGAGTTGCATGGGAATAACCTAAAGTTTTTGTTGGTATTATTTGCTTTTGCGTGTACTAGGATATCCTTTAGATTAAGTGTCCGTTCTGTATGCTACGATGATGTTTTTTTCTAAAATAGCAGACTCTGTCTGTGGCGGAGTTCAAATCACGCTATGGTTTCGAATATTTTTTAGGAAGTGTGGGTTTCTTGGATTGAATGTTGTGACCAGCGGTAGAACTTTTTTCCGGTTGTTGGTGTTGGCTCTCTCAAGTAAATTTTCCCTCGGTATTTTGACGTGCTGTGTTGATGCTTTTATTGATCAATTTTGCTGGATAGCCCCTTTTTCAGGAAATGTTCTTTCATAATTCATCATCTGGTTTTCAAAATCTGCGGTGTCACTGCATATTCTGCGGATACGTAGAGCCTGGCTTTTGGGAATACTTTTTGATCTGGTGTTTGGGATGGCAAGACGAATAATGTAAATATAGACGGGGGGCATCTGTTGGTTTGGAATAGAGTGATGTGCGTAGGGCGCCAGAAGGGAGTTTGGTGACCGTAGTATCTAAAAAAGTAATCTGACTATCACTGACCTCAAACGTGAACTTGATGGTTTGTGGAATTGGTTTAGACGTTCCATGAATGCACTAAGCGCATAGCGTGATGTCTGGGTCCAAATCATTAAAAAATGACCGTCCAATAAATCGCCACCAATTAAGCGACACACGTGCGGTATGAGATTGAACACTAGAAGATTTCTGCTCCAGTTTGTACCATGAAGATTAATGGCATATATTTGGTAGCACATTTTGGTCTCCATTGCTAGGATTTCCCAGTGTCAGTAAATAGAACTTTTATGCCAACAAACACAAAACAATTTCTTGGTGAGAATCTATCAGGTCAGCAACAACGTAAGTAAGATCCATGTAGGAGGGTTTTGGATTTGATTTTAAGCCGCGTCCTATAGCTTCCTTAGTCGAGCTGAGGATGCGCTGATCTCGCATTTGGATGAGTATTAGTACGTTCGTATAGGGGTCAAGGATACATCTGCCGTACCTCGGAGACCTATCCGGGAGAATGTGTTTCCAAGTGAACCTTAAGATTAGACAGTAAGAATCATCAGTTGTAGACATCTTGGAATATGCACTGAAGGAGAACAGCGCCTGTGCCAATGGTTTAAGGGAAGTGTGTCTACTGTTTCTGAAAATTTTTCCCGTCGGTCCCCCTAGTAGCCAGACTATTGGGGCGTCCCGAGATACCCCATTTATGAGTGGCCTTTACGGCAGGGAATGTAGACAAAAGTAGGGGTTCTAGTGTGCAAGATGCGGTTGAATCTGAATATATCATCAGGGAGTTTGGATTCTGAACAGTAGAAATGAGAAGTTTAACTTAGATATCCTTGGTGATCATTTCTTGTGAGATCATATGTTCTAAATGGCAAGATAGTGGACTTTTCCTCGTTTAATTAAATCCATGGCTTTTTTGTAAAGATAATCTGATGCGGTTACTATGACTACAATTGCTCCTCCTCTTATCAGCTGGTTTAGATGACGATAATCGTTACTGATGTCGTAATTTGTATTTAAAGCGGTTGTTTCATCCGTAGAGAGGTATTTTAATGAACATAGGTTATTACTTTGGTTCGGAGTTGATTTTCCCCTGGTTAATCACGTAATCTAGTTACATTGAGAAAGAGTGTTTAGGTGATGAACTTTTTATTGGTTCTAGGTGAGTCCAACCGAACGAGAGTTTTTGACGAAGGTGAAATCAGCTTGAGATTAATCCTCGTCTTTGTTACACACTAACAAGTGCTGATCTCAGCTGATTCCTGGCGGTAAAAAAAGTCGATTATCAATCTGTCTTGTGTAAGAAAATGTCTCATCAGGGTCGAGTTTGGGTGTCTCTGGGGCAGAACGATAGAGCCCTCTTGGAGAGAAATTGATACGGTTCTCTTGTTCATTAAGCGGTCGTTCGTAGATAGGTTTATTATACTGATTCATGGGTTGGGGTAGTATAGTTGTCAAGGATTCTTGTTTATTGAATCTTGTCGGTACTCTCATCTTTCGTGTTTTATAAAATTATTCCTTATCCATGACATAGTTTTGCTAACTTTTCTGTTTTATTTGAGGAGATTCCTTTTGAAATATGCGGATTCTGAGTTAGATGTCGAGAGAAGTGTTGTTGATAAGGTTAATATACTGCGGTGGCTGGCTTGATGTCTTTATTACTCAGAATGGAGTTATCATCCAACTGTGCGTTTGATATCTAATGACACGAGAGATCTCTCCAAAAGATTCCAACTAGTAATCTTGGACATAGTTCGAGATAAAATCGAAGATGTGTTGCCTGTATTCCCATTTTAAAAAAGGAAGAGGGCCCTTGCATTTACTCACTATCCGAATTTGACGTTTTGATGATTGGTTGTAATGTTTTTTTGGTGCATACTCCTTCCTGTAAAACATTTTGGAAATGTAATCCAAGTGGCAGAGCGATGACTTCCTCGTGGTGATTTTATGGTAAGGTTTTCTGACTGTTTTTGAAGTGGGCTATGTTCTACATCCTGCTGAGTTTTTTATAGTGACTCTTCTGTGATATCAGTTCTTCTCGGAAAGGTCCTCCCTGAGCTAAATCATGTTTGCGGAGTGCTTTTCATTGGCAGTTTATTCATATTCCGGTTTTGTGGTTATGAGCTTCAATGATAACTAACCAAGTTGGCTTAAGAAGTTTGATGTATCAAGTTGTCCCTTTCCGGCCATGCATTATGGCTGCAGTCCGGGTTGGAGCATAACCCAAAGGGAGAGCTAGGGTCTTCCCAACAAAAAAGTCCAAACAGGTTAAAACAAGTTGAGAGTAAGAGAACCAACGCTCTGAGGTGTTGAAAAGCGGTGCCACGACTGCTGGATGGATATCACGTGATATTCAACAGAGATCCTTAGGATGTGAAGACATAATCAAAGAATAAAAGGATACTCAACATCCATTGCAGTTGATTTTATTATTTAGAGGAACAAATTGTCTACATGTTTCGGCCGCTAGGCGGTCGTCATCAGGACAATTTGGGTATACCAACAGTGACGCTAAAGTAAAGAATTGCGGTAACATTAATGACGTAATGAACAATAGATTATTTGTGAATGGACAAATGTATACAGAGCTATTTCAAAATATATACAGTTATAAGTCTTTTGTGGATTTGAAAATGCCGTACACGGAGTGTATAAGGACTTCTGGTTGTGTTACGTTCACATCATGCTCATCTAGGCAAAAGGTATCTTCCAGACTGTTCATGTTCATAGGGGATTGAGGTTTATCATCATAAGCTACATAATTGTATAAAGAATGATGACAGTTCCTGGAATATATCTCTTCATCATCCGAAGATAGATATAGATCTTCTTCTAGTGTGTTATCGATGTTGGATTCCATGGGTTGTTCAGTGTGTTCTCTGTGATATTTCTCAGGAGCATAGGTGATTCTGAATTTAGTTTTGTTGAAATCTACCTTGCTGGCTTCGAATGGTGGTTTCCAAGCAGTAGGTTTAGTAGCTAACTCTCGTGGAGAAAATTGTTCTGTTGTGATGGATGTGGTGATATCTTCTTCTGGGTGTACATTCCTGACGTGTCTTGCGGCTACGTCTTTCCTGCAGTAGTGTTTTAGACAAATGCGGCATTCATATCTGGTGACTTGCACACTATGTTTGTTCTTCATATGTCTTCTTAGTGCAGCGATGGTGCTGAGTTTGGTAATGCACTTGGAGCATTGAATGTGTTTTTGCGGCTTTCGTTCAGTAGAAGATTGGATAGGTTTCTTCTTGGTAAATTTGATATTGGCCATAGTTAAAATTGGATGTTGAGACCGTCCGGTTGTAGAGTGCGCAGATTCGTGATCCACGCCTCCTCGGTTCGTAGGCGAATGTTGTTGTTGTTTACTGTGGTTGCTACTCCAATGATGATGACGTCATCAATATGATGGTTGCATGTGGAGAAGTGGCGCGATACTTGTTTATACTCGTTGGCGTTTTTGATATCGTAGAAATGGCCTCTCATTCTTTCTTGAATATTGTTGGAAGTTTGGCCCACGTACTGAATTCCACATTTGCGGCATTCAATTACGTAGACCACACTAGGTGTGGTACAAGTTATAGAGCTTTTTATCTTGAAAATGGCTCCGGTTTTGTGGCTAGTTATGGTTCGTTTCGTTTTCATGTACGGACAGGTATGGCATGGTGAGTTGCATGGGGAAGAACCTAAAGTTTTGTTGGTATTATTTGCTTTTGCGTGTACTAGGATATCCTTTAGATTAAGTGTCCTTCTGTATGCTACGATGATGTTTTTTTCTAAAATAGCAGACGTGTCTGTGGCGGAGTTCAAAATCACGCTATGGTTTCGAATATTTTTTAGGAAGTGTGGGTTTCTTGGATTGAATGTTGTGACCAGCGGTAGAACTTTTTTCCGGTTGTTGGTGTTGGCTCTCTCAAGTAAATTTTCCCTCGGTATTTGACGTGCTGTGTTGATGCTTTTATTGATCAATTTTGCTGGATAGCCCCTTTTCAGGAAATGTTCTTTCATAATCATCATCTGGTTTTCAAAATCTGCGGTGTCACTGCATATTCTGCGGATACGTAGAGCCTGGCTTTTGGGAATACTTTTGATCTGGTGTTTGGGATGGCAAGACGAATAATGTAAATATAGATGGGCATCTGTTGGTTTGGAATAGAGTGATGTGCGTAGGGCGCCAGAAGGGAGTTTGGTGACCGTAGTATCTAAAAAAGTAATCTGACTATCACTGACCTCAAACGTGAACTTGATGGTTTTGTGGAATTGGTTTAGACGTTCCATGAATGCACTAAGCGCATTGCGGTGGTGGGTCCAAATCATAAAAATGTCGTCAATAAATCGCCACCAAATAAGCGGTTTGGTGGTTTGTTGACTTAGAAATTTCTGTTCCAGTTGGTCCATGAAGATTATGGCATAATTGGGAGCACATTTTGTCCCCATGCTGGTTCCCTGTGTCTGTAAATAGAATTTGCCATCAAACTCAAAACAATTCTTGGTGAGAATTAGGTGCAGAAAACGTAGTAATATCCATGTAGGTGGTTTGGATTGTTTAGCCGCGTCTAGAGCTTCCTTAGTCGCTAGGATGCCTTCTCTATGTGGGATTGACGTGTATAGGGAAGATACATCTGCCGTAACTAGGAGACTATCCGGGGGAATGTTTCCAAGTGACTTAAGTTTGAGTAAGAAATCAGTTGTATCTTGGATATATGAAGGTACAGCCTGTGCCAATGGTTTTAGGAAGTGGTCTACTGTTGCTGATAATTTTTCCGTCGGTCCCCCTATAGCCGAGACTATGGGGCGTCCCGGGATACCCATTTTGTGGACTTTCGGCAGGATGTAGAAAAGTGGGGTTCTAGTGTGCTTGATGCGGTTGAATCTGAATATATCATCAGGGAGTTTGGTCTGAACAGTAGATAGAAATTTATTGATATCCTTGGTGATATTACTTGTGAGATCATTGTCTAATGGCAGATAGTGGTCTTTCTCGTTTAATAGATCCATGGCTTTTTGTAGATAATCTGTGCGGTTCATGACTACTATTGCTCCTCCTTTATCAGCTGGTTTGATGACGATATCGTTACGATGTCGTAAGTTGTTTAAAGCGGTTGTTTCTTCCGTTGAGAGGTTTTTATGAATTTTGTTATTTGGTTGGTTGATTTCCTGGTTAATAGAGTAATCTAGTACATTGAGAAAGGTGTTTAGGTGTTGACTTTTATTGGTTCTAGGTGTCCAACCGGACGAGGTTTTGAAAGGTGAAATCTCTTGGTTATCCTCATTGTTATTAAAGTGGTGATCTAGGCGGATTCTGCGGTAAAAAAGATATAAATCTCTTTGTGTAGAAATGGAATCAGGTCGTTTGGGTGTGGGGCAGAACGATAGCCCCTTGGAGAGAATTGATAGTTCATGTTCATTAAGCGGTTCGTTAGATAGGTTTATTACTGATTCATGGTTGGTAGGTTGCAAAGGTTTCTTGTTTTGAATCTTGCGGTACTTATTTCGTTTTATAAATTTCCTTTTCCTTGTCATAGTTTGCTAACGTTTCTGTTTTGAGAGTTCCTTTTGAATAGCGGTTCTGGTAGATTCGAGAAGGTTGTTGATAAGGTTAAATTCTGCGGTGCTGGCTTGATTCTTTAGTACAGATTGGAGTTCATCCAACTGGGCGTTGATATCATTGACACGATTCCTCCAATATTCAACTAGTAATTGGACAAGTTCGAGATTAAATCGAATGTGTGCCTGTTCCCATTTTAAAAGGAAGGCTGCATTACTATCCGGAATTTGCGGTTTGATGATGGTTTGTAAGGTTTTTGGTGCATTACCTTCCTGTAAACATTTTGAGAGGTAATCCAAGTGGTGCTGACTTCTCGTGGATTTGATGGTAAGTTTTCTGACTGTTTTGTAGTGGGCTAGGTTCGCTCCTGATATTTTGTTAGTGACTTCTGTGATATCGTTCTTCTCGGAAGGTCCTCCTGAGCTATCATTTTGCGGAGTGCTTTCTTGGCTGTTTATTCTTTTCCGTTTTGTGGTTTGAGCTTCAATGATATCTACAAGTTGGCTTAAAGTTGATGTATCAAGTGTCCCTTCGGCCATGATTATGGCGCTGTCCGGGTTGGAGCAGATCCCAAAGGGGATGCTAGGGTTCTCCACAAAAGTCCAAACAGGTAAAACATGTAGAGTAAGAGAACCAACGCTCTGAGGTGTTGAAAAGCGGTGCCACGACTGCTGGATGGATATCACGTGATATTCAACAGAGATCCTTAGGATGTGAAGACATAATCAAAGAATAAAAGGATACTCAACATCCATTGCAGTTGATTTTATTATTTAGAGGAACAAATTGTCTACATGTTTCGGCCGCTAGGCGGTCGTCATCAGGACAATTTGGGTATACCAACAGTGACGCTAAAGTAAAGAATTGCGGTAACATTAATGACGTAATGAACAATAGATTATTTGTGAATGGACAAATGTATACAGAGCTATTTCAAAATATACACAGTTATAAGTCTTTTGTGGATTTGAAAATGCCGTACACGGAGTGTATAAGGACTTCTGGTTGTGTTACGTTCACATCATGCTCATCTAGGCAAAAGGTATCTTCCAGACTGTTCATGTTCATAGGGGATTGAGGTTTATCATCATAAGCTACATAATTGTATAAAGAATGATGACAGTTCCTGGAATATATCTCTTCATCATCCGAAGATAGATATAGATCTTCTTCTAGTGTGTTATCGATGTTGGATTCCATGGGTTGTTCAGTGTGTTCTCTGTGATATTTCTCAGGAGCATAGGTGATTCTGAATTTAGTTTTGTTGAAATCTACCTTGCTGGCTTCGAATGGTGGTTTCCAAGCAGTAGGTTTAGTAGCTAACTCTCGTGGAGAAAATTGTTCTGTTGTGATGGATGTGGTGATATCTTCTTCTGGGTGTACATTCCTGACGTGTCTTGCGGCTACGTCTTTCCTGCAGTAGTGTTTTAGACAAATGCGGCATTCATATCTGGTGACTTGCACACTATGTTTGTTCTTCATATGTCTTCTTAGTGCAGCGATGGTGCTGAGTTTGGTAATGCACTTGGAGCATTGAATGTGTTTTTGCGGCTTTCGTTCAGTAGAAGATTGGATAGGTTTCTTCTTGGTAAATTTGATATTGGCCATAGTTAAAATTGGATGTTGAGACCGTCCGGTTGTAGAGTGCGCAGATTCGTGATCCACGCCTCCTCGGTTCGTAGGCGAATGTTGTTGTTGTTTACTGTGGTTGCTACTCCAATGATGATGACGTCATCAATATGATGGTTGCATGTGGAGAAGTGGCGCGATACTTGTTTATACTCGTTGGCGTTTTTGATATCGTAGAAATGGCCTCTCATTCTTTCTTGAATATTGTTGGAAGTTTGGCCCACGTACTGAATTCCACATTTGCGGCATTCAATTACGTAGACCACACTAGGTGTGGTACAAGTTATAGAGCTTTTTATCTTGAAAATGGCTCCGGTTTTGTGGCTAGTTATGGTTCGTTTCGTTTTCATGTACGGACAGGTATGGCATGGTGAGTTGCATGGGGAAGAACCTAAAGTTTTGTTGGTATTATTTGCTTTTGCGTGTACTAGGATATCCTTTAGATTAAGTGTCCTTCTGTATGCTACGATGATGTTTTTTTCTAAAATAGCAGACGTGTCTGTGGCGGAGTTCAAAATCACGCTATGGTTTCGAATATTTTTTAGGAAGTGTGGGTTTCTTGGATTGAATGTTGTGACCAGCGGTAGAACTTTTTTCCGGTTGTTGGTGTTGGCTCTCTCAAGTAAATTTTCCCTCGGTATTTGACGTGCTGTGTTGATGCTTTTATTGATCAATTTTGCTGGATAGCCCCTTTTTCAGGAAATGTTCTTTCATAATCATCATCTGGTTTTCAAAATCTGCGGTGTCACTGCATATTCTGCGGATACGTAGAGCCTGGCTTTTGGGAATACTTTTGATCTGGTGTTTGGGATGGCAAGACGAATAATGTAAATATAGATGGGCATCTGTTGGTTTGGAATAGAGTGATGTGCGTAGGGCGCCAGAAGGGAGTTTGGTGACCGTAGTATCTAAAAAAGGCTAGTGACCTCCAAAAAGTTTTAATCTGACAAAATTGCAAAAGAATTTACTGACCTCAAACGTGAATTTGATGGTTTATGTGGAATCTATTGGATTTCAAAGTTTGCCTATTTTCGAATTTTACGTAAGGTCGCATTGCGAAATGTGAACTTCCGGTGGACGACCGAAATCATATTGTAATGCAACTAAACACAATAAATCACATCTTGATTATCATAGTAAGTCAGTATTAACTGTTTATATGTGCAATTACGACAGCTATGACTTTAAAATGTGATTATTACTCTATAGTGGAAACAATTTTTAAAAAATCGTCTGCTTCGACCGAGTGATGCCGCTTGAGCACTATCAAAACAAAAAATAGATTAGGGCCTACTGACTTAGATATAGTAAGTTTGTTAAATTAAATCAGTGAATGGTAATAACGAAATCAAATCATACATTGATGAAATTGTGTCACGATATGTTTATTACTAGCGGTTTTGAAATGTAAACATTGAATAAAAAGTTGTTGGTCACAGCCATAGAAATATTGTATGGAAGCCTGTGGTTGCCGTTCCTTGCCGTTTTTAGGTTTTGCGTACTTTATTTGCAAGATCAAATAACACTTTTAAAGGACATTTATCGTTGTTTAAATATGTTCTGTTTTATTTTTATAAGATGTAATTTATAAATTTTATGTTTTAATTATTTTAATGTGTATAACATGTCTCGAATTTAAAAAGAAAACAACATTTTGGCTTAATCTTTCTGACAGCACATACTTTTCCGTCATGTACACATACATGTAAGGTAAGGGATGTTCAGGGCACATATATGGGTTGTTGTAGTTCAGTAATAACATGCATAATAAATTTGTGCTGTATTGTATTCGAGATTTTATTAATATCTCTTTGTTTTGTCACAAGACTCGCAAAATATTACTGCTTAGTAGAAATGACGTCACTATAGAATTACTTGACGTCACGAAAGATTTGCGTGACGTCATGAATAGGAGATACATTAACATGACCAAAGAGTTGCCTCATGGCTGTTGTATCTTCACAACTCATTCTGACGTTATCTTCTTCAATAATCAGGTAGTTTTATAAGTTATATACACCAGGAAGTGAGTTTAAATTTACTTCAATTGATCCATTAAAACACTAATATATGTAGGTATGCATATGTCTATGTTATTGTCTAATATAAATGTATGGAATTTCTTTGTATTGAATTTCTTTTACTTAACGATTGGTTCGACATATTTTTATTCAATTTTCATTCTTAACAAGTATTATATGTTTCTGTTTTGTATTTTCCTAACTGTATAACTTATAAGGTTTGTGTTAAGTTAACACCGAATTTATCAAGTAATTCAAAATATCGGTTACTAAAAGATTTATCGTTTTCTCATAATTATTTCAAACCTAAAATGTAAACAAAATAGCAAATGAACCCTTAAATGCTAATACTTTACAAATTATTGGCATTAACACAAAGCTCAAAACTTCTAAAAACCGGGAAAATGAAAAATAAAACACATACACGCACACGAACAGAAAAATAAAAGTGCTTGCTTAACATTGAACGTAAATATGCTGGATTCCATCTTCACAGGAGTTTACGAGATTTTAGCGAATCGGAATTGCGCTTTCATAACCATTTATTATATGTATGTATGTAGAGTTTGTGTTTTTTAAATATTAATTTCGAAAATTAATATACATGACGCATTTCCAGTATTCAGGACAATGGAGCCCGAGTTTGGGACACATTACTTATAGTTAAATTTATCCTGAGCCATATAGGATGGGAAATGATTTGAAGAGTCGGCTTTTTATGATCAAGATCGAGATGGCATATCACAACCAGAGGATATAAAGAAAACTTGTAAGATATGTGCAACAAATGTATGTTTATTTAACAGAGATATATATATATATATTAATACCTTCCTATTTTTCCACTATTCTCATTGGATAATACATGGTCACCGTGAACGGTCAATATTCCTTTGTGTGAACTTCATTGCACAAACGCTAGCATTTCAGGGTGCCGTTCTTTGACAAACGCTTTTCTTTTGATTACTATGCACATTCGAAATTACGCGACATTTGTTTGAAGAAATCGACATATCTAAAAAAAAAATTAAGGACCCCTGCGTCTGCATTATTTGAAATTCTACTTCAACAAAGCTCAAAAATGAAAAATAAGTTTTATATTGCTGAATTCTGATTTTTTAGAAATACTTTCAGTGTACAATGTACGTCTGGTACTTACTTGTGGACATACTATGGATAGTCAATAAGAATAGTTACGAACAGAAAAGAGTGATCATTAAAGGCCCAACGGTAACTGAAAAAAACCCAGCCAATCAATGTGTCCATAGACATCATAGTTTAAAGGAGGTCGTAGGTCTAAGGATGTAGATAACAAAACTCGGTATAAACTCATATTCATACATGGGATATTATCATGGACTTAGTACAAGAAGGGGGGAAAGTTCGCTGAGACAGAAAATATCTCCCCCACCATGTGTGATTTAAAGGCTTACGGATTTCTCAGCGGATATTCATTCTTCAGAAAACCGGGTTGCAGTAACTACCGTTGGAAAGATCGATCATTTGTCGTCTTCAAAATCATCCTAAACACCAAAGTGGTCCGTCCCTAAGATAGATAGCAGCCTCGTTTCAAACAAAAATGACACAAAAATGTCCTCATTGGATTTTGTATAAGGTAATCGCTTTAATCTCATTGGCTGACTGAAAATGAAAGATGTTATGCTCATTGCGGGACACATGCATTGCCGTTTATCTCTGGTGTAACACACACATCAGAGACATTCGTGAAAATGCATACTTAATGTATAAATTGTAAATTATTCTCAAACCTCTGTGTTTCGTGAGTCATAGGTCGCTCACTTGGAAATTAGTGATAGAGCGTGCAAGTGTCTACATCCTCCAAAGCGATTCATAGAAGATCATTATTTATGATTTTTGAATACACGTATAATTATTTATTAAATTAATGAAAAGGCATTTTAATTTTCTTATTGTTTTAGTGCTAATTCAAAACCGAACATCATTGTATCAGTATTGACTTTGGCTATAAATGGTTATAAAGTTATATGTGTCATGACTGGATGAAGATATTGACATACTAATTTTTTCTTCAGTAATCTTTTGAAAACTGTCTGAAAATTATTCAAAGGCCAGGTCAAACACGTATGTTGCTTTCAAGACCGTGGTCGGAGTATGTATGAGTTCCGGAAATAGCGATCGCCGAAGCTAGCGATTAAAAAAAAACCCAGATTTGTAGGTTTGTCTTAGATACAATATTGTATTTGCAACCGGTATGATATGATAAATATTGGTATCCTATTCTTAAACTCACATAATCCACCTCTAAACACCAAAACTTTCATTCGAGTTTTACTATTTATAAAATTCTAATAGTATATCTGATGAATTACAAAAGGATTCAGAACTGGGTTTTTTTTAATAATGGATGTATGGGGAAACAATCAAACGTAATGGGCGTGAAGTTACTCGCAGAAATGCCTGGATTGAGTACAATCGCAATCAATCTCAGGCTACTGTATGGTTTGTTGCCAAAATCGCTATCAACATACAGTGAAGGTGCTATAAAGTCGAGGACGTAAATAGCTTATAAATCCTTGATATATAAACCATACGTTAACTTGTCGAAGGGTGATATTTAAATCACATCTCACACTACTTTTAAATGTCTATTTTTTATCTTTGAATACCAGTTTTGAAACGAGAAATAGTCCAAATGCGAGAAAGAATACATACATTTTCTTAGAGTTAAGGTCTACGGGTAATTCTTGTATGAAAATTAGCGGGATAACCGACTCAAGGCAAGATGACTGTGCTGATTCGGTCCATTTTTATGTGTTAATTAGTATTGTTGTTAGAATATTTTCAGTTTATTTCATAGATAATTTAGTCTTAATCATTTCACATCCATTTTCATAATAATGATAATATGTAGTAAACATCGTATTGATCCAATTAGGTCACTTTCTTCAACAATATATCTCACTTCGGCGATCGCTTATTTCCGGAATTCATACAGTGCACTTCGACCACTTTGAGATATTTTGAGTGTCTATGAAAAAAACAACACTTCTTAGGTTCCCCTTCCAGTAGAACTGACGAAGATGTTTTTTATTTAATTTGTTATGCAATATGGTGTCTATTGTAGTCACCATGGATTTCGTATTGACCCATGAAATAACAACACTTGGTTAGAATCATGTCTCGATTATTTCAAGCAATTTTCAGCAAAATCGCACTTCCAGAACATGAAAAATATCAAAATTGTGTTTTCAAAATGGCAGCCGTGGCGGCCATCTTAGATTTAGTATCGACCCATGAAAAAAAATGTTTAGTTTGGACCATGTAAGGATCATATCAGACAACTTTTCAGCTCAATATCACCAGTAGAACTTTAGAAAAGAGGTTGAAAATGTGAAAAGTTTACATACTGCTGACGACGGAGGACGATGGAAAACGGATGATCGAGATTTGATTTCCGGAAGCACGCGCATGCGCATATCGCGACATCTGCTGTAAATCTTTAATTAATCTAATATGAAGTCTACTGTGCTTCGAGTAAAACCAAGCAAGAACAAAAAAAGATTGTTTTCAAGAGAAAAATAAACGATTTGCAATTATTATTGATAAGAAACACTTATCAACGTCTTATCCGTTTTGCTGCATTTTTATGGAAAATAGTGGATGCTATTGTCATCTTTGGAGGCTATTTTTAGCATTTTCCCTTCTCAAAATTCTTGGGACTTTTTAATATAGTAAGGACAGTATATTCTAGATTTAAAATGTGTATAAATAGATTCTTTTGCAATTTTGTCAGATTACTCCTTATTTTTGGGGTAAATATACTAGCCTATATAGCAGACTTGTTAAAATGATTTGTTATTTCAATATACATATAATTCTTTGTTTATAAAGATTTGTCATCGTAATTTATAGACTGGAAACATTTTATACCATTTATGAAAAGCAGAGTTGCTTATGGGAATTTCTGTCATTTGTCAAGTCAGTTTTAGAACAGACATTTTAAATGGGCGCGTTCTTGCTATCAATCGATAGTAAAGTAATGAATTGTCTTTTTTTCTGTAAATAACGAATATAATATGTCTTTGTCTTTCATATACATCAACAAATATTTCCATTCGATCTCCATAAAATTACAAGGTTAGATAAATTTTTGAAATAATTCAATATCTATAGATAAAGAATTGTTCTTTATATACAATTGGTTCATCAGAATTGAGTTAGAATAAAACAAAATCTGCTAAAACCATGGAGTGATGCTTTGTTCACCATACAATATCTTCAGTGGATATCATATCAAGAATTGTCAAAATAAATGTAACATAAATATAAAATATCAAAACATTTTGATCGTATATCTAAACCCTAATCAACACGGCAACAGTGTGTGAAGACTTCGATAGAATGTATGAAACTTGACAATGGTACGTCAACGTATAAAGATTTGGATAGATTTCGACAAAAATAATGCATCATCATTAGACTTTCGAATCTGAAATCCCACAAAGATAACATAGTGGGTAAAGACAGAAAGAATATCTGAAACGCGAACATCGCTTAAATTTTAAGAGCATGTCTGAAAATCGGCAATTATATCATAGGTACTTGAATCACTTCATGGAACAGTTTCTTATGAATGAAAACAGGACAGTTTATATATTCTTCGAATTATGACGCATAGTTTATTTTTACTCCAGGAAGTACATCAAAAATATCACTTCTGATGAAATTACAAAAAGGAAGTTTTGTTAGTGGATGGCTTGTGTTTTATTATAAGATTATCAACAATGAAGTGGGGGAGACTTGACGAAAGTGCATGAGGATTGGGAGAGGGGAACTACACGATTGTTATATGAGGATGTAAATAGGGACAATAACATATATGATACTGTAAACATTGTCTCGTAGTACTTGAATTATATGCGTCATTCAGTCAAGTACTGCTGAAATAATATATTTTCTCACTATTATTTCCGTCAGATAGATGACATCCCATCCAACACTTTTGATGCAATATGTTAAGACTTAAAAGATGCTCTACCGCCGACAGAGCAAAAACGATACCCATCATTTGAACAATAAATGGTGTTTAATTGTGTATGTATATGTCTAAATAACACAAAAATTAATATAAGATAATTCATTTTGCTTTGGGTGCATGTGCAATCAGTATTTCATTCCATATAGGATATAGAAGCACGAAATTTTTTCGGGATGCAATTAATTATTTTTCAATATTTTTATCTTGAAGGACAATGGTAAGCTCAAACTTTTCAATGGTGGTAATGGTGTAAAGTAAATAACTTTTGTACCTGGAGATATATACTATGTCTGTTCCTGTTTTTGATTGAGAAAAATATTTTTTGTCAGCGGTGGAGCATCTTTAAAATTTTATGGCAAGAACTGATAACCACAATGTTTCTTTTTCTTTTGGTTCCGTTCTTCGTTTGCCAAGGCTATTTAATACATGTACTATATTGCCGTGGTTTATTACTCCATTTTTGCTAGCCAATGGTATTCTATAAGGCTTTATTTCTTCATCATTATAGAGTATGTATATCACATATTCGTTTACTGAACTTCCCATTTTATTTCTTTACTTTCTTTGCCAAAGGTGTTCTATGAAAACAATCTGTTCATTACGGGGTATTCTCTTATCATCTCTCCATCTCCTCTTCCCGAGGTTTTGCTACATCTAACCTTCGCCTTTTTCCTATCTCAGGAAGCAAGATATTTAATATTATATTCTCATTTTATCGCCATCTCAACATGTATACTATTTCCAAGGGGTTTTTATTGCTACATCCAATCTTCACCTTTTCCCCACCTCAGGCTGTCAGTAGTGTTTAATACTAAATTCTCATTTTATCATTACTTCCCATGGAAATTTTATTGCTACATTAAACTGTCATTATATATTCTTCACCTCCGCCTGCTAACGGTACTTAACACAATTTAATCAAAATATAAAACAACTTTGTTTGACCATTGATATTTCATGCTTCATTTTCATTTCATCCTGTCTGTACTTTGTCATCTTCGCACCGCAAGGGAATTTCAAACTAAATGGAATTTCAAACTAAATTCCCATTCCATACTAAAAATTTCATCATCGCTTGCCAATGACTTTTTATTGGTTTATTTATATCAATTTTCATCCTTACTTTGCCATATTTGCTTGGCAATGCAATTTGTTGCTACTTTTTTTGTTTATCCTTGCAAAACATCTTGGCTTGCTGAGAGCAATAGATAACTATATCCAAGGGTGTTCAATACCATACTCCCCTCTCACCCGTGTTTCCATCTCTACACACCGTTTAATATTTTGGAACATATCATGATATGTAATATATATTCTCATATGTTGTTGGTAATCATTAGTAGATAAAGACGATACATCCGCTTTATTGAGTATATATATCTAAAATAGACATGTGAATAATACTTGAATGTATTCAATTGTTTACAATTTGGACGACTTGATATTAAAAGAACGGAAAATAACACTCACAGAAAGAACATTAACTTACACACAATTTAAGCAAAATATAAAAAAACTGCATGTACATGTGCATTTGTAGGTTGCTCAACAGCTTGATAAAGAATGTAACAAGGTCTAGCAAGACGTCCATGTATCACTTACCAGGTTAATTCAGTAATCGAGACATAACCCCAATTCATATAATAAACACTTATCTGGCATATAATCTGACATCACCAATACATTTTGCTTTTATGGATTCTATTACTATAAACAAACTTTCTTTCGCGTATTATCTATTTTTGCGAATTTCGCCACCGGAGTGAATAGGCGAACGTTTATCTCCACCAATAAATATATAGTATAACATCGATACAACCAACATATGGGGGCCAAGGAAATCACTTCGTTAATAACATTGATCGTTATGAACTTCATAAAAATATATTTGAGTAACCTGGTCGGGGAAAGAATGTTTTCACTAGATGTACTAGTATCATAATATTGAAGGGAAATTCAAATAGCTTTTCAATCCGCGAAAATTAATCTCCAAGAGTTAGCTTTGAAAACTAAAATCGTGAAATTTAGTAGCCGCGAAAGACAGTTTACAATAACAAGAAATGGTGGGAATGGTGGGATTCTGTAATGTTTTCCTTTTATGGAGAAGTTAAGGTTGATTTAGGAACGTTTTACAAAACTATAGTTCAACTGCGTGTTGATAGAGTATTATAAATGAAAACTTACCAGTGTGTTTCCTACTATCCCCACAATACAGGACATGACAAGAGCCACCAGGAACATTATGGACTGGACAGGGTAGTTTTCCAATGGGCTGCTCAGCAGATCGTCCGTGCTGAAATTCACATAGCCTTTCTCACCCTCCCTGCTAATAATCAGTTGAAATATAGGATCGAGTTCTTCTTCCCATTTCGGAGTAAGATAATTTCGCTTATAACAATACTACTAATAACAATCGGTTCATGTAGACAATTTGAAAATAGGACACGGGAGAAATTAATATAATTCATATATTAGTTGATAATCACATATCTTCTCTGCCGCTACTGTTCGGTAAACATCCTCGCGTAGTGATCCGTGTAATATTGTAGATCCTGTGTATAGATGATACTCCGTGGCTTTCTGAGGCTGAAGTGTACAAGCACGGACTAGTGTCCCACTTTAACATAGCAGTTGGTATGGATACACGACTGGACAATACATCTTTAAGTGACGCGTCTCTTCTTATACACGTTTTACTCGTGCATAAGAATATCGCCAATGAAAAGTTGCTGTATAATAAGGTTACAAGACAACCGAGAGATATAACAATTAGGTATACCAGCAATCATCAAACTCGGTTACACTGTCCAAACTCTCTTTTTGTAAATATCACTTATTTCAGACACCTTAATTGTTTTAGCCATTACAAACCACCCAATATCTACCTATAGGTATAAAAACTTTTTTTTTTTGTGTATTTGACCAAAAACGGATTGACACTGACTGTAAGTAAGAATATCATCATCTTCCTTTTCCGAGTGATATCTCCTGATAACATCAATTGGTGGCAAGTAGGCGATATGCAATGAAATAGTACGAGATTAATTGGGCAAATATTAAGGGGGGAAATCAAACAAGTAAATCAAGACGATGTTAAAAGGTCTCTTTCTGCTTTTAAATAGCATCTATTTGTTTCTTGCAATGTTTAAGTAAAACACATGGCACACTGTACACCATTTTAGCGGGTGATCGTACTGTAAAATTCACCAATTGTTAAAGAGCATTTAGACCAACAAAAATTATGTCTTTTTAGGGTTAGATTGGCAGAAAAATAGGGTCGGCAGGTCGGGAGGATTTTTTTTGTTTTTAGTGTCTTTCACTCTAAAATAATGGCCGGAACCGGAATCCGAGATCGGAATCCCGACTAATTTTTATTCCTGGAAAAGTAGAAAAGAAATTAGGGTCGGAGGTAAAAAGTTAGGGTTGGTCGAGTAACCCTAAACAGACATATTATTTTTCTTGCCTTATTGTCGTGTTTTGTTTCCATACATAATAACCTCTGACCTGAATTTTCACATGTGAAGATGATGTCGCCAGAACACTCAAGACAGTGGATGTTGTGTGACGTCATTAAATACTGGACCTGAATTCGGTTTACAAATAGTCTTCTCATTAAGAATACATACGACATTTACTACTTATATCAAGGAATGTACCCACTTAGTCAAGTATCTTCCTTATGAGGACAACACATAGCTAGGGAATTCTACTGAATACATAACCAATTCAACGTGGGATTATCTATAGATACATACATAGATTTATTCTGACAACATACATGTTAACATGTACAGGATTTTTTATAATCCTATAATAGTCAGCTCTTAGAAATTCACGGATTTATTTTTTCAGTGTATAAATACTTTAGTGGCTGATTTTTCCAATGTGAATCGAGTTCATATTCAAATTGCTTAACTGTCCTAGACTGAACAACATTTGAACATCTTTATCGTATTTTCCAGAAAGTATTTTGTACATTTCAATCATATCCCCACGTGACCGCCTGTGTCTATTTCATATAAGCAACACTGTGCTATTTGTAGGATAAGACATTACGACTATATGGGGACATCAGAATATATTCCGTCAGAGACCGATTGTTGGATTTCTTGATACCCAAGGGATCACGAAAAGCTAGAGTCAGGTTAAATACTGACCGTCGATGTTTTCTTGATAACATGATGAACCTTAATGAATTTGTCTTTTAACACCTTTCTTATAAAATATCCTGGCTATTGGTGCATGTTTTCAAAGTATCCTGATCATGACTGTATGCGTCTCTTGACACCATCCTAAGACGATTCTGGCTGTTGGTATTTTGACACCTGTTGCCATTACATCCTGGTTGTCAGTGCTTCCTTAATACATGTTTTAAAACTTCCCTGATTGACTTAATTGACTCTTCTTGTAATTGACTTCCACCCACAGTGGCTACTACTATTTACATTATTTGTCATCGGGCCCATATGTTGCTATCTTTTTCCATGCTATCATGATTTGTATCACTGAGTATTGTCCTTATATGATCCAAGCTGCTGCGATCACACACAAGAAGCTATAAGCGATGGAATAAACGAATATAATGTTTGGTTAATTTGAATAGGTATAAAATTAATTCGACTACTTAAAAACAAAAAAATATCTAATTTAAGATCGAACTTATTATTTTTAATTGAGACAAAAATACAAACATTACTAAGGAAACATCAATGAAAAGTTTGAACGTGTAATATATGAATCACGTGGATTTTTGGATATTTAATGTAAATGGTACAAGTTACGGAAGTGAAGTGAATATCGGAAATGGGACGGATACAACAGTCTTAATACTAGTGTATTCAATACGTCGGCTTTGAAGGCGAATGAAAGTAGAACAAATGGGCTTTTGTACGGAACAGTAATAGGAACAGTATATACGTGTCCTACATACTGACCCTATAATCCCTACTATACAGACGAGCACCTTGACCATAGCGGGAAAACAGATGATTATATATATATATGCTTTGGTAATTATTTTTGTAGATTTGTCTGTACACCTTATGGATGTTTTTTGGTAGAGTTAATTTTTGTAGATTTGTTGTATATGTACATCGGATGGATGCTTTTTTTCGTAAAGTAAATCTTTTTGTTTGTACACAGGATGGATGTTTTTATAGAGTTAATTTTTGTGTTAAAAAACATCAATTTAATGTTCTGAAGACATACAAATAAAAATAGTTCCGAGGACTAATACAAAACTACATTGTATAAAAAAACAATCAATATTTCTGATGACTCATACAAAAACTGTTTTGTATAAAAACAATAAAAAAGTCTGGTGACTTATACAATACATAAACAAAAAACTACTTTGCATAAAAACAATCAATAGTTCTGAAAACTTCAACTATTAAATTCCAAGATTCCTGTTTGCTACCTTGTAGACAGGTCGGATCCCAAATGCAATATGCACAACTACGGCCCTATAGAGAAACCTACAAAATGATATTTGAGACAGAACCTTTGCTTCTCTCTAAGAAATACCAGTAACAAACTTCACTTCAACTATCAAAATCCAAGCTGGCTGCTTGTCGGCAAGAATTGTAAACGGATGGAAGGACGGACGGACGAGTGTCGATTTGATTAGCCCACCATCTGACAAACAAACAAACAAACATACAACAAGACTTATGTACAAAACCTACTATGTATAAACAATTAGTACTTATAAAGAATTAGTTCTGCGGCCTTATACAAAAATTACTCTTTATAAAAAATCAGCAGATCTGAAGACTGATACAAAAACGACTTTCATGATAAACTTTTTTGCATGAAATACAATCATCATTTGCGTATTTATGTTTATGAAAATAAATGATCAACAGAAACACGAGAATACTACAAAATATTAATTAAAAGTATTACTAATTACTATGGCATTTTGAAAACAAAGCGGAATTATCAAATTATCGGATAAGGGCAGTAAAATTCAGGAGCAATTATTGCGACAAAAAAAGTTAAAGCTAATAACAAAGCATATGAAGCAACCGGGATTGAGAATAGCATTATAATCTACAAGGCATGATATAACAATGTCGCGTGTTCACAAATAGAATAGGTAAAGCTAAATTCAAGTTCTAAGACAAATAGAAAACTTACCAGAGATGATCATCCTACCAGTGCTTAGTTGGTCATCTAGCACATATTTCCGCTAGGCCTAATTATTTTTAAATCGTCAAAAATACATTTTGTTATCATTGTATCAATTATTTTCTTCTTCCAAACTCTAGTTCCATATCGGAAATACGGTTTTATATAAAATCAGACAATTACATCGAAAAATTTATGCCATTTTATATATGTTATAACGTGGAAAGTAGGAAAATAATATTTAAAAAAAGACGCAAGTGACCGGTTACCTATATTTTTTTTGTATAGATATATTACGTATGCCACGCATCATCCCAAGTATCAAAATTTTTCTCTTGGGATAGCCGTTCTTGCCATGTCCAGATTTTCAACAACAAAATGTTGTCTGCTGTGCTTCAATTACTATTGTCATCCACCAACATTTAACTTCTTCCTTAAGGTCCTTGTGTTTAAACTCGCGCAAAACAAATCGAACGTGCTGTACTGTACACATCCTCGATACTCCAGGGGTTCCGATCACCTACGATCTCTACGCCCCTGGACTATCTCATAGTAAACAAGAGGCCCATGGGCCTTAACGGTCATCTGACTATTAGCACAATACAACGTAGTCGTTTAAAGATTTTAGCATATTTGACCTCTGTGACCTTGAATGAAGATCAAGGTCATTCATTTGAACAAACTTGGTAGCCCTTCATCCCAGCATGTCACAGGCCCAATATCAGGTCTCTATACCTCCTAGTTATTCTCAAGAAGTAGTTTAAAATATTTTAGTCAATTTGGCCTCTGTGACCTTCAATGAGGATCAAGGTCATTCATTTGAACAAACTTGATAGCCCTTCATCCAAGCATGTCACAGGCTCAATATCAGGTCTCTAGGCCTCTTTGTTATTCATAAGAAGTTGTTTAAAGGTTTTTAGCCTATTTGACCCCTGTGACCTTGAATGAAGGTCAAGGTAATTAATTTGAACAAATTTGGTAGCATTTCATCCCAGCATGCTGGCAGGCCCAATATGAGTATCCTGGGCCTTTCGGTTCTGAGAAAGACAGTCGTTTAAAGATTTTAGCCTTTTTTGACCTCTGTGACAATTGAGTCATGAAGGTAAAGGTCATTAATTTGAAACAAACTTGGTAGCATTTCATCCCAGCATGCTGGCAGGCCCAATATGAGTATTCCTGGGCCTTTCGGTTCTTGGAAGAAGTCGTTCCGTTTATAAAGATTTTAGCCTTTTTGTCCTCTGTGACCTTGAATGAAGGTCAAGGTAATTAATTTGAACAAAAACTTGGTAGCAAGTTTCATCCAGCATGCATGACTGTTTTCCT
>NW_027188366.1:0-24441 GCF_041381155.1 Argopecten irradians | reverse complement strand
CATCTGCATACATCAATAAAAACAAGCTTAGTTCACCAAAAAGATATGGCTTAATACTGTTATTAATAAATAAATCATTCTCAAAATCATTTACATAAAACGAAAACATAAATGGAGATAAAATTTCCCCTTGGGCGAGCCCAAGATTATTTTTTAAAACATTTTTTCCCTTTTGAGGTCATCTGACCTGACCAGCTTTCTGTCACTATTAACACATTACATTTTGTCTGGCTTAAACTTCTATATGGCCTCCATAAACATGCATGTGTGATAGCTTAAAGATCAGAGAGGTATACATAAGAAGGTCAGGTATGACCTATTGTCATCGTGTTTCGTCCGTCGTCGTGCGCCGTGCGCCGTGCGCCGTCCGCCGTCCGCCGTGCGCCGTGCGCCGTGCGTCGTGCGTAAGACTATTTATACAAAAGCCTACTCCTCCTTAACCCTAAAGCGGATTACATCCATATTTGGTGTGAATCATCATTGGGGAAGGACAATCATATTTTATATAAATGAGCCTGGTCCGACCCCTTGGGGCTGAGGGGTGGGGCCCCAAAAGGGCAAATTTTCTTAATTTTAGCTTTAAAATCCTACTCCTCCTTCATCCTTGGATGGATTTCATCCATATTTGGTGTGAAACATCATTGGGGATGGACAATCATATTTTATATAAATGAGCCTTGTCCGACCCCTAGGGGCTGAGGGGTGGGGCCCCAAAAGGGCAAATTTTCTTAATTTTAGCTTTAAAATCCTACTCCTCTTTCATCCTTGGATGGATTTCATCCATATTTGGTGTGAAACATCATTGGGGAAGGACATTCATATTTTATATAAATGAGCCTGGTCCGACCCCTAGGGGCTGAGGGATGGGGCCCAAAAAAGGGCAAATTTTCTTAATTTTAGCTTTAAAATCCTACTCCTCCTTCATCCTTGAATGGATTTCATCCATATTTGGTGTGAAACATCGTTGGGGAAGGACAATCATATTTTATATAAATGAGCCTGGTCCGACCCCTGGGGGCTGAGGGGTGGGGCCCCAAAAGGGCAAATTTTCATAATTTTAGCTTTAAAATCCTACTCCTCCTTCATCCTTGGATGGATTTCATCCATATTTGGTGTGAAACATCATTGGGGATGGACAATCATATTTTATATAAATGAGCCTTGTCCGACCCCTAGGGGCTGAGGGGTGGGGCCCCAAAAGGGCAAATTTTCTTAATTTAAGCTTTAAAATCCTACTCCTCTTTCATCCTTGGATGGATTTCATCCATATTTGGTGTAAAACATCGTTGGGGATGGACATTCATATTTTATAAAAATGAGCCTGGTCCGACCCCTAGGGGCTGAGGGGCGGGGCTCCAAAAGAGGAAATTTTCTTTATTTAAGCTTTAAAATCCTACTTCTCCTTCATCCTTGAATGAATTTCATCTATATTTGGTGTAAAATATCATTGGGGAAGGACAATCATATTTTATATAAATGAGCCTGGTCCGACCCCTAGGGGCTGAGGGGTGGGGCCCCGAAAGGGCAAATTTTCTTAATTTTAGCTTTAAAATCCTACTCCTCCTTCATCCTTGGATGGATTTCATCCATATTTGGTGTGAAACATCATTGGGGATGGACAATCATATTTTATATAAATGAGCCTTGTCCAACCCCTAGGGGCTGAGGGGTGGGGCCCCAAAAGGGCAAATTTTCTTAATTTAAGCTTTAAAATCCTACTCCTCTTTCATCCTTGGATGGATTTCATCCATATTTGGTGTGAAACATCATTGGGGAAGGACATTCATGTTTTATATAAATGAGCCTGGTCCGACCCCTAGGGGCAGAGGGACGGGGCCTAAAAAGGGGAAATATTCTTAATTTAAGCTTTAAAATCCTACTTGTCCTTCATCCTTGGATGGATTTCATCCATATTTGGTGTGAAACATCATTGGGGATGGACAATCATATTTTATATAAATGAGCCTTGTCCGACCCCTAGGGGCTGAGGGGTGGGGCCCCAAAAGGGCAAATTTTCTTAATTTAAGCTTTAAAATCCTACTCCTCTTTCATCCTTGGATGGATTTCATCCATATTTGGTGTAAAACATCGTTGGGGATGGACATTCATATTTTATAAAAATGAGCCTGGTCCGACCCCTAGGGGCTGAGGGGCGGGGCTCCAAAAGAGGAAATTTTCTTTATTTAAGCTTTAAAATCCTACTTCTCCTTCATCCTTGAATGAATTTCATCTATATTTGGTGTAAAATATCATTGGGGAAGGACAATCATATTTTATATAAATGAGCCTGGTCCGACCCCTAGGGGCTGAGGGGTGGGGCCCCAAAAGGGCAAATTTTCTTAATTTAAGCTTTAAAATCCTACTCCTCTTTCATCCTTGGATGGATTTCATCCATATTTGGTGTGAAACATCATTGGGGAAGGACATTCATGTTTTATATAAATGAGCCTGGTCCGACCCCTAGGGGCAGAGGGACGGGGCCTAAAAAGGGGAAATATTCTTAATTTAAGCTTTAAAATCCTACTTGTCCTTCATCCTTGGATGGATTTCATCCATATTTGGTGTGAAACATCATTGGGGAAGGACAATCGTATTTTATATATATGAGTCTGGTCCGACCCCTAGGGGCTGAGGTGTGGGGCCCCAAAAGGGCAAATTTTCTTAATGTTAGCTGGCCCACTTCCTGTTTTCAGATTTCGGTCTCCAATCTCAATGAAAATTGGTCTATAGGGGTTTAAATTAATGCCGAACAACATGCAAACATTTTCATTAAGACTTTGGTTTTCCAAGATGGCCGCTGGCCCACTTCCTTTTTTGGCGAGGATCACCTCGCCATTGTGATCCTGGTTGCAAAATTCTCTTACAGTCAATTTCCTCAATATGATTGGCTTAGAAATTGCTCGCAGATACTAGCGCTCCTAGCGGCAGTGTATTCAACAACTTTGATTTTACCGGGAATTTTAAATAGCAAATTTTGAATATGAAAGTTACTGATATAAGCGTATCTGTAACGTTGAAATAGGAATAGTATATTACGGCTTTTATATCCTTACTATATACACTATCCAAAAGATCTTCTGTTTGAAAATTTTCACCTGAATTATTTACAAAGTATCTAGACTTTCGTTCCCAAAAATGGTGTTTACAATGAATGAAGACGTTTCGTCCCAAAAATGCTTCGCTTCGAAGCTGGTTCCCCCAGTCGTTTACTCCCTATTAGTGACAGTTATCCCGCAATGGAAAAAAAATGAAATCAATATTTCACCTCGAACATCAAAATTGATACCTTAATGAATTTTGTAATTTGAATCAAATTTGTCACGGAGCAAATACATTTCATGGCGAAATGGAAATGCATTTATCACGGCTGTGTTATGGCACATGGCGTTCATCCGGAACTACAATGGAAGAAAGACAACTCTAACAAAATTTTGGACAAATTTGGTCTACTGATAAAATAGTTCGTGACAGACGGTGAACATTTTGTAAATGTCAAAGGTGGCGTAATCTTAAAACTAACGGCAGTTAATAAGGTATGAATATTTACCACATCCATAATTATCGATAATTTTATAAGCACATGTATAAATATCAGATTATATCCATATACTAAAGTACGTTCAGAGATTACCACTAAACCATACTTTTAAAACATTTTAGTTATTTTCACCACAGGAGCTTGACGTTCTGATCATATACATACAGCATATTCATTAAACTAGGTAATACGAAGTAAATTTTTGGCCGAATGACATAAATCATATATGGAATGTTCATATAACTCGAAGTGATATTTTTTGGACTACTAGATCGACGAAAATGCCGATTTCTTTTTCATAATTCTTCCGTAAAACGGCACTTAAAAAGCTGTTTCAATCTGTAACAAATGTAGAGAAATTAAATTGTTAATTGTTTAGCAATTATCCTGAGTTATATAGTTTTACCAACAAGCATCAGAGATTAGCAATCAAAACTTACATAAACATATTCCCGACTCTCACTTGCATTGTGTGATCACTCGAACGGAACTAACTAATCTCTACCACCTGGCACAGTCTTAGAAATTGCAATCGCACAAAAGCCCACATGATCACTGTTTTTAGTGCGATTACATCTTAGGGTGTGAACAATGTTAGTTTTTTTAACTTTTCACTCAACAAAATAGACTTTACGCTTTTCATGATCAGCAACATCATTTTCTGTATAACTTATTAATTTACCACTGTACCCATGCATATGTGTGTATATTTATACTTCTTTGTGCACATTCTATAACAACTACTATATTACAAACAATTTATGAAGGACAAAAACTCTTACATGTAAGAACAGGAGGACTGAAGAACAGCGGGAATTAAACTTCAATAATATTTCCTCTATGCTGGTATTGGTATTTATGATTAAAATGTTTAATTATATGATATTAGCCTTTCAGTAATTACTCTGTTAACACATTTATTGTTTCCTTATGTTTTACAGAATGTCAGCATGCATGTATCATTTCAACTGGAAATCAGTCTAGGAGAAGAATTGTGTGAACAAAAAGAAGTAATTTTCAACTGTGGAAGCTTAATATTGTAATAATTATCAATCCGAAAAAATTTACTATCATCATCTTCAAATTCCTTATTGTGAATTTAACTGTAATATGATTTAAGCATATACCTGACATTTGTTTATATTCTATGACATGTACATGCTTGAAATGAAATGAAATGAATAAATAAAAGATAATTTAAATTTAAAACACAATATGACATTAGCTGGTATATTTTTTGTCAAAAAACATTTTAAGCTTATCGTTCATAACACACTAATCATCACCTTCGAGACAATTTAATGAAAATCAATTAAACATTAATTTGTATAACACAGGTCGTCTTATGTGTTTTCCCGCCTTGGCTATCAATGTATTAATTTTACCTTTTTTTTCGGCCACCACATGAACTGCCTTTAAATCAATCACACCAATGAGACATACATTTACTGCATTCATTATAACACTGTAAGGCAATTCTGCAAGATCAGCGAACATTGTTGATTTACCTTGAATATCTACATGCACAGTATGGTACCATATGTAACAGGAGAGGAGAAAATGTAGCGGCAAGACCGGGATTTCGATCCCGGGACTCTCCGAACACTAGCTAAGTGCTCTACCGTGCTCTACCTTGTCGTCGTCGATAATCGACCCAGTCCAGTCCCGCTACACTCCACCCCTACTTTTTTTGAATACATACGAGACCCTTTCAAACACCACAACCGTTTGGTTATTTAGTTGGGTGCCAATTCTGTAACAGGAGAGAGAAGAAAATGTATCTCTTCTTTTCCGTACTGGAGCTACCTGATCACCGATAATCAACCCAGTCTTGATCCCCCCGCTACAAATATATTATCCTGTATCTTTTATTATCCCCCTTTCCAATTAACAATCTAACTTTATGACTTAGAATCTTACCTGGTGGAATAGCAATATTTTGTCTTACAAATCTCGACAACATAGTGCATCCAAACTTGTGATTTGTTGCAAGCTAACCAACGTATCTGCTAGCTAGATTACTGTTGTTTATTGAATATGAATCTCAAACACACTAAATTACTTATTGTGGCCAAGGTAAAATACAATTCTTCTCTTTTCAAATAATTCAGATTACTATTCATCCGTGTAATATCTCCAAAAACATTGACATTTACAACGGAGTACGGCGGACGCAGACAGCCGATGTTTTTGGACCATCTGCTAGATATTTCAGTTTCAGTTTACGGTGGTCAATAAAAGAAAAGCAACCACAATGCGGTTTTTTCATATGTTATTTCTTCTAAATACAACACTTTTTGGTGCAAGTTGAGCGCGCGCGCGCGTTTATGGGGAATAATTTGCCACTGAAATTGTCACCTTCATACATGCGGTTATGGGAAACTTGCCATGGAACCATTGTATTTCCCCATTTTTTGATGCGCAAAATATACTGATAGTAGATTTTTTTTAAGGCATTTTTTAACCCTAAAAAGTACCACTGCCGCAAATTATACTAGTTTTTTACGGTATATGAAAATGGGGATGTATCCCCAAACTGTTTATCATCATTATTTGCCAACAACAAACTGTTATGATATCAGAAATATATGATTGGTCTACAACAAATGTTATCATGAATTTTAACAATATTGCATAACATGTAAATTAGAACTTAATAATCAGAAAGATAAAAATTGTGATATTCTCAGCGACGTAAAATCGGTACCCGGACAACACTTGCCAGTTGATGATTATGGAATACAGAATTAAGATATATAAGAATTGTTTACATGTCTAGGTACAGAACATAATTTTATAATGGTAGCGTATTTTAAAGAAAGGAAAAAAACCTGCTGAACAAACAATTAAATCGGTGATTTGCTAATTTAATAAGAAATAAAGGAATGTATCTCTTCCTGTTCATCTTAAACTGAAAATATTTGATTCACTCTGTAATGACAGTTTTAATATACTCATCAGAGGTATGGGGATTTGAAAATAAAAAAAAATGTTTGTAGAAATAATTCAGTAAGTAATTTTGTAAAACAATCCTGAAGGTTAAGAAAGTGTAAGCAAACAATTCAAGGTCTAATGGTGAGGCTAACAGTTTTATCCCGGTTTTGAATTTGAAGTTCGGATACAATGTTATATCAATCAACTTGCTGTTTTTACAAAATGAATGGTTACAAAACTTGTTAAAAGTAGACCAATTGACCATTTAGATTCGCAAAAATCACGTGGTGAAATTTATGTAAGTCTTCTAGCGATGGACAGACACTGATTCCTATAATTATAAGACATTTTGTCATAGTAAAAGTACGCCTCTTGTCTTTCTCTGCTGCCAAACGATACTTGTTAACTGAGAACTGTGGTCCCAGGAACCTTGATGACAATAGTCATTAAGAATGGATATTTTTTTCATTAACATCAAATTAACAAGGAAAATGCTGAATGTGTTATAAAATCATTTGACATATAACATCATAGGAAATATTAGAATAGGCTTCCCAACAATATCCAAGATTTTAGTATTTGTCTCTTATTTTACAGACCTTGGTGATCCAAGGAATCCTCAAAAGTCCAAACTGGAAGGAACTCCAAAATGCCAAGATTTATTTCTTATTGTACAAAACTACAGTAGTATTGAATTCTTAAAAATAAATTTCTCCTATCATCAATTTTACACCTGCCATTTAGTACTTTTTTTACTTTCTTTCATTTTTTTTTTTTTTACTTAGAAGATTCAATTTTATAGCACAAATAATGAAACTATTTCTTGGATGCCATGCCATTTGACAATATCATTCTAGAAACAATCTGTCTAGTCATTTTTGATCGGAAAGCTTCCAAAACAACTAAATTTCATCCTGATTGGACCTGCAAATTAAATCTTTATAGAATGGGTTGAACTATACGACTCACATTTACAGGTATGGGCAATTTTATGCATATGTCATGGCACCATTACAAACATAACTTAGTACATTTTTAAATGGGACAAACTTCATTGATTTAATTTTGGTAAAAGTCACAAACTAAAACAGGTTACTATGGTGCTAACAAAAGAACACAGGTAAAACTCATTCAACCATGACATTTACATTGAACTTCCCTGATGGGCTGTGCACTGTAGTCAATGGAGAACACAGGTTTCTGAAAATTAGTTATAGATTATATAATCATGGACCAACAAGAAGAGTGCCCCAAGATCATTTTTAGACATTTTAGAGGTCTAGATAAAAAAAAAAACGATAAAAAGTCTCTCTTCTACATATACAGTGTGTATGTGTTTGAATACTAATGGTGAAATCTATATATAGATATAAAAATTTCCCCTTTATCGATGCGTCTCTAGTGCGTAGTTGACGCCAAAGATAAACTAGTGATTACTATACGATGCCTCCCAAGAAGACAGATTTTTAATCCGGCCAATGAGATTGCAGTGGAGGCCTCGCTCACGCATATTACATGTATATATCCTACAGACAGTATGAATCTTAATTAAATAATTGTCAAAAATCTACAAATGCAGAGTAATGTTTGTCATAATGGGGCTTAAATCGTCTTTGTGACGGCACTTTGTATAGATGTGTAGGATGATTTTGAAAGGAAAATTATCGCTCTTTCCAACGGTAGTAACCGTTTTTATGAAGATGTGCTAGAAATGTGTTTTTTATCGCCGCTTAAGGTAGGCAGGTTAGAAACTTTGAGTCTGTGAGCTTTGGCCACCCTTCTCGTATATCGTACCATGTACTGTAAAGTATGATTTTTAACACAGCGCTATAGCATAGCGCTTGGGTTTATGCCGTCTGGTTTGACCCGATTTGTAAGACGAATATACCGTAGTAGGACTTGCCCCACAACGACATCTAGCGGTAATTTTGCGAACCATTTCATTCATAAACTTCCATTCATAAATTTCCGTTCATTCCTTTCAAACCAATCAAAATGCTGTCTTCCAATTACTGCTTTACTAATCATTTTATTGATTGCGTTAAATAAGTAAATAAAATCAATAAAACAACAATAAGTGTTTGCTGTATTTTATTGAATGCAGATTAGCATCGTAATGTGAAAAATGCGTATTTAATATATTTCAACGGAAACCTTATACTAGCTAGACCGTATTACAGTCATATCGTTACCTGAAATATAGTTCAGTGTTCTGCACATGCAACATTATTATTGTGCACGGAGAAGAATTACGGAAAAATCAAATTACATAATAAATTAAATGGTAAAAGTGTTAATCGGGTAGCCTAATGCGTATAATAAATTCGTACATGTTAATAACTAATTTGCCATCGCGTATTAATTTTAATCAGTCTTCGCTGCCATCCCGAACTCATCGGGTGTTATCACGAGAATCTATGTTTATTCCCCGAGGAGTTCCGGATGTCTTCGCTGCAAGATTCTTCCACCTTCGACCCGGACGAAATATCCACTAACATCACTTTTATTTGCATCATCGACTGCTAAAAATGTAAGTAATGTATTAGAAAACATTTTGTGTACCATATTTTACATGCCTGGATATTGTATTTCATTAATAATACTTTTGCGAGATCCATTTTATCGCACATTTTCAACATCCAAAGTTATTGACAGTTGACTGAGGTACCGTTGACTGATGCTGTTTATCAACATTCAGCTAGATCTATCACAGTATCTAACGTTATGTAAGTTAATGACGATAATTTTTTGACATTTGCCCAGTTCTGATAGGATTCGACTGAAAGACGATTGATAAGTGCAGGTGCTCGCTTTGACGACATTTGTCATCTAAATTAACGCCGATTTGTCGACATTAACTCTCGACTAATCAACGTGCCTACAATGTACGCATACTACTTAACTTGGACCCAACCAGTAGTCGTTACGGAACAGTAGTCGTGATTGTGTACATATTCTGTTGTGAATCCAGATTTCCGAATGGCTGGAACTACTGGCAAATGCTTCATGATAGTGTTGTTTTTTTTATGTGGAAATAATGTGTTTCATCAGAAACATATATCTAGTTTCATGAGATGCTTAGTAGACTGGCCACCAGTCTCTAGAATATTAAACAAACAAAAAATTGGCTTGATTATTTTTGTCTCTACTACATGCCTGATCCTAAGTTTTAAACTAGGGGGAGATAATCTAGTAAAGAACTCTGCTGAGAAAGTCTTATCAGCAACTTAGGGTCTGTTGGCCAGTCTAGATGCTTAGCTAAGAATTAAATTTTGCCCAAATCATGACTACTGTATGTTCGTTCATGACTACAGCATCCCAGTAGCCTATTCTATCTTTAGCTAGAATTTAAATAGTTTGCCAGTTAACCCCCATCTTGTTTCCAGGGACAAATTAGTTTTGATTTTAACCACCTCACTGGAATCTTATTGTGTTATTCATTGGTTATTTTTAGTCCTGTACTAGAATTTACAAATGTTAAATCATATTTATTTTTGGAGAAATGTAAACTGCATCTATTTGATGAATGTGAATGCATCATTCATTCATTTGAAATTATTGTGCTTGAGATTTTTTTTGTCAGAATGATAATCTGGCTAATTGAAGCAGAACTCAAGATTAAAGTTTATATAATAATAGACCATCAAATTTTCAAATGACATTTAATTTGTGGTGTACTTTCATATTTAAGACATCTTCAGGCTACTATGTCATGTTTTCATGTTTTTCAGAGATGAAATTTATATTCTTATAACCAGATATTGAGATTGTAATTAAATCATGATGTGAATTTAAAATTAGTCCATATAATGTTTGATTTACGATTATACCTGAGCAAAAAGGTGTGTTATTTGGCTAACAAAATACAAAACAGGTTAAAAACACACAAAAAAACCTGTCCAATCTTATTCAATTAATCCTTATGATTATCATTATCTTATCAAAATTCAAATATGATTCTAATAACTGATCAGTGATAATGATTGGCACTAAAATGATAGTTGAAAGATGGATCTAATGTACCGTACATCTAGATAGACTGATATATGTCATGAACAATATTGACCAACAGAAAGCTGACATATATATACCTAGTGTTGGGAATCGATTGAAATTCATGGCCCAATCACAGGGGCCCGTAACTACTGTATATATTAATTATAAGATATATTTTCAATCACTGGGTACGTTATATATCACAGTATTGGGACTGGATATAACATACGTATACCCATTGACTGAAAATATATATCATAATATAAACAGTAGTTACGGGCCCCTGTGGTCCTCATCAGTTTTATTTAAACCAATCAATGATCGATTAGAATTTATTATTTTATTCCTTGATGTGTAAACAATTCTCATATAAATAATAGCCTTCAAAGGCAAACTGGCTTATGATCGCGAGGCCTCTCTAGATCTGTGCTGTTATGTTTTCATGTCAATTATTTTCTTTACAAATCATGCTCATCTGAAGATTTAGATTACTACGTAGTGCTTGTGCGCTCTTCAATTCGCCTAGACATTTAAAATTTGAAATGATATGAGTGACAACCACATACAAGGGAACGATTTTAACGAGCTGTCTATGATTTTTTTTGCATGTTTTACTGATCAGCTACCTTTATACTTTGGTTTATCATGGTGTCGTAAAATTTCCACCTCAAACCTTACGATACTCGACGAACTCCATTAATCTGAATACCACTATCATCATATAATGATACATTTTTATGTGTTTATATGCATGTGAACCCTGTTTTATGATGTTCAAATAGTGCATATGTTTGTTAAAAGTTTTGCTCAGATCAAAGTGAAAATGTGTTTCTCTTGCATTCTACCAACCGGCAACCCTCTGTCTTAGTGTTTCAGTATAACTAAAGTGCTAGCTACCTTTGGCTTTGGAAATATTTATTGTCCTATCAGTGCAGTGTTTTTCATCTTTTAACAGATCCAGAAACCTGAGAGCATGATGCTTGAACAGTTCGGCAGATCAATATACGAAGGTGGCAAACAACCACCTTCACATGATCAGATAACCTGGTCCATAATTCAACTACTGGTGATGCGACCCAGCATTACTGAAGGAAAGGACCATGGAACTATGGAATCCTTTCACCATTGAGGAAATTTATCCTCGGAAAGATCACAGATCAAGAGATGTCTAGATATTTTAGCCGCCAGATGTCATCATATCTTGCCATATCAACAAGTGGCACTGCAGAGACAAGGTCTCAAGGTAGATATAGTCCATATAAGCTAATATTAATTTGCATGCGAGGGAAACATCTGTTTTACAATGTCATTTAGGATACTTTTATCATGGAAAGTAGACAATAATAAAAGATATGTTAAAGTATACTACAAATTGATATTTTTTTAGCACTGCATATCACTTGTTTTAAGGTATGTTAACAATTCATTAAAGATATCATAATAAATGATACTAACAGTCATTTCATTCTAACAATTCATCTTCTTTCATTTCAGCACAAATACTTGTTTTGGAGAATGGTACATGACTTGACAACAACATGAATAGATAAATCCCCTTTAAAATTCATAAGGAAAATTCTATATTGGTAAGTATTACAAAACTTTTTTTTTCCGAACTTACATGTTAATTTTAATGTATAAATAAAATGTTGCTAAAAGTAATATATTTGAGCAATTGTTTGATGCATTTGCAAGACATTCCCAGACTTTCACAAAGTGATAGCAACAATAGGAAACTAATGTGTTTATAATGATGCATATTTGACTCATTGAAAACTATTTCTTTTCTTCCAGATAAGAAAGATTAATGAACTGGAACCACAAACTTGACAAGTCAACAATTCTACCCTTGTGAGACTGAACAATGACCTAACATAAATAATAGAAAATTCTACGAGACAATTTATCAACTAGCAGCAAAAGGAGTTCAATTTTATCATGGAAATAATTTATTCTTGGCCGGAGTGAAAATCATTGTTAATTGCTTGAGAAGAATCTACATGATTATTATTAATTTCCAATTAATGATATTGCAGCTATAATTCTGTAATAAGTATGTAATTATTACATATTACATTCTGTGAATTGAACATTTTATTGAAAGACATGTGTACCAATATGCATGTAATCCATGACATATCTCTTTTTGTTAATTTCTGAATTGTATGTATTTAGGCCAATTTCCACAATAGGAATAACAAATATCAAAAATTGAATGGCATGTTAAGATCATGTTACAAGAATGAGGTACATATCAATTTACCTTCTATATGTTTAACTAAATAATGTTGTAGACTTGAGCTAAACAAAATATTGCTATTCTTAACAGCAGTGTTATATAAGCAGAAATTTGACAGCGCAAAATGCAACATTTACACAATTCAACAATAACAGAAATATTACATATCATATTAAATGTTAATGTAAATGTATGGATAGATAAAATGTTATACATATGTACTTAAACAATTAGAAAGTACTGTGGGTATGTGAATGCAAGTTTAATGACCAGGAAAGAATCTAAGCAAGTAAGAAGAGTGTTTTGTGTATGTATATTGATAATCTATACAGCATGAGAAAAAGCTATGCATAGTGTAAGGGTATATGTATGATTACACACATGAGAAAGAGTAAAATATATATGATGATGTATGTATGATGATCATTGATCACAGCTATATCTTGTGTACTTTACATGTATTGATGAAAAAAACTGAATAAAATGTAAATTATAAAAAAAAAAAAAAAAAAAAAATATTACATGGAAATACAATAACCTTGTGACTACAAAACTGTGCATAACATGTTATTTAACCGTAGTACAATTGTGATGTTATCCTTGTCTGTGATTTCTATTTGTTTCAAATATGCAGGATATTTACAGTGATGCTTATCATTGATAATTCCATATTGTTGATGTTTACATTTAATAAGTATTTAAAGACTTTCTTGATGGCAAGTTAACTTAAGCACTCGTAAAGGTATTGCTTCAAATTCCGTCTATGTAAATGTATTATAAATGCATACATTTACAGTTAAGAACAATTTGATGCTAAAAATGTGTGAGGTTTTACATTGCCTGATATTTTCAGGCATTATTTGCAAGAATTTGAAAATTGGTTGCAAAGGCTGCAGCATTATTTATATCCTAAAACTGAAAATATATTCATGTGTTCCTTTAATATAATATAGATGTAAAAATAAATATGCAATACATGAACAGATTAAATTTCTTTGTTTTTTACTATTATCATTTCAAATTGTCTTAGTTACATCACATATTGACCAAAAAGGATACTTGCAGGAAGGTTACAGTGATTTCAACTTCCATTCAAGCAACAAATACATCTACTTCAGATTTCATTGTTGAAAATAGAAGTCAACAGTGAAATATAATGTCTTAGTAGCTTTAAAAACTGTTAATTACCTCTATGTATATCAAAATCAAAATTTCAAAGATCTCTTTGGACAAAAATTATTTTGAATTAACTAGGTTAGACCACAGGGGCTAGTAAATTATTCATTAAGTATAATAGTCAAAGTGCATCATATCCTAATATTAGGATATGACATAAGGTGCTGATACCACTTACAAGATCAACAATATTATAACCATATTTATGTGCCCCTGTGATTTCAAAATGGTACCGTTAGTCAGTTTCTTTATTGCTGATCGTAACTTTGTTCTGAATTTTGACTAATGGAAGTCCAGTATAACAAACTCGTCTCAAAGTAATTGCTTTGTTGTAGTTATACAATAAAAAATATGTTTATTATAATAGCATTACAACAGAATGCAAAGTTGTAGAGATCAAAATGGAAAAATGTTTACTCTGCTTTTCCTGTTGAAAAAATGATGTAAAAGAAAAGGAAATATCACTCCCAAAGTTGAGTCCAATTGCATTGTCATAACCTTTAAATACAAGGACATGATGGTCACATCGCATAATTTTCGTTCACCTTGTAATCAGTTTAATAGGCATATTGATTTCTTTAATGGCTGTCTCTGCATAATTGAGTTTGAAACCTTTAAAGGTGCTCCACTGCGAACAACATAAACAGTACGATTAATGTTAACAATAATTGGTGTTCATTCTGTTTGTATATGTCTAATTAATACAAAAAATAATATAAGATAGTTTATTTGGCTTTTGGAGCATGCACAATGACTCTTAATTCAGTAAAGGACATTGTGCCATGGATCTTTTACAGGATGCAATTAATTGTTTTTAATGTTATCTTTATCTTTAGTAGAATTAGAAGCTCAAACTTTCCAATTGTGATTAATCTTTAGTAGAATTAGAAGCTCAAACTTTCCTGTGGTGGTAATGATGTAGAGTAAGTAACTGAAGAAGAATGCTTATTTGTCGTCTCCTCTTTTTGATAGAAAAAACATACCATTTTCAGCGGTGGAGCATCTTTAAAACTGTAATGATAATTCTCTATACTACCAAGTATTATATATATACAGTTTGTATGTCATACACAACTGTAAATGATCCATTGAAACATTTAAATTTGAAAGGAAGTTTAAAGAGACAATTCAGTCGAAGAGTACTTTAAAATTTGCATTGTATCGGAAAGAAACCAATTCTAACGGAAGTTAGATTAGTTGGTTAAATTGCCAAACCCTGGCCCTTGTCAGCATAGTAAAGAAAATTCTGTCTAGAACTATTCAAATCTTTCTTACAGAAGTGTGTTTAGATGCATGTTCTTGTCTAAATCTAATTTCACCAACTCCTCAGTGTATTGCATTTGTTCAACGTACTTGACTTTGGCTCGGGTATGGGTACAGCATACATGTTATGCCTGAATATCATATCGATCAACGGTTTAGAATTTCATCAATATCAATTAAAATACTTATGAAATTTAGCAATATTTTTTTATATGCTTTATAAAGAATGTAGAACAATACATTTATGTCATATTTTGCTTTGTGGTTATGTAACAGGATTAGCCTCATTGTATTGTCCTGGTAGTCACTCTTATAAAACATACATTATTATATAGATATGGTTATACAAGTGTATGCATATATGAATGTATAAATACAGAACATGTAATCAAACTATTTCAATATATATAGGCAAAATTGTTAAAAAAATAATGGCTCATGTATTCTAATTATGAAAAGACATTTTATTTCATTTAAATTTTTCTCTTTGTGTTGCGCTGTGTTTTTTGGCCTCAGTACTTTCAGTACTTTGATTATGCCCTTAACCTTCATTCAAGGTCACATGGGTCAAAATGGCTAAAATCTTTAAATAACTTTTTGTGAATAATTAAGAGACCTAGAGACCTGAAATTGGGCCTGTGACATGCTGGGGTGAAGGGCTACCAAGTGTGTTCAAATGAATAACCTTGATATTCAGTCAAGTCACGGGTCAAATAGGCTAAAATTTTTAAAAGACTATGTTGTATTGTACTAATAGTCAGATGACCATTAAGGCCCATGGGCCTCTACAGTGTATGTTGTTTTTGGTAGATAAATTTTGAGTTTTTCAGTTTCTTAGATGTTGGACTTACATTAGCCTTTAGTTGCCATTAAGAAAAGACTTGTATGTTTCAAGAACTTTCTTTATATTTCTTTGATTTAATATCTAGTGCTTGTCCCTAGGCCTTAATAAGATTTGTCAAAATCTTAAAAATGATCCGACGCATTTTTTCTCTGTCAAAGTGATCTATGTATCCCGAAGTCACTCTATGTTAAATTACCGCTATTCATTAAATCATTTTGTTGTTTGTAGACTGATCATGAGCTTTACAAGAGGAAACTCGAGGAAATGCTGACACTGCAAAAAAAATGTCTGACGGGAATAGCCAGTCAGAGGAAGCGACTGAAGAAGATTCAAGGCTACTGCAAACAGTGAGATATCAAATTTATTGTGTATAAACTTTGTGTGTTTTAGACCAGGAAATATCTACTAGATACTTATAGGTACAACCTTGAGTGTTTGACATTACCAAGGTGTATATATATCTATCGTTAACACAAACTATAGTCTATAAGGTGCATTTTTTTAATGACTTTTGCGATTCAGCAACACTATATTATCGATTATTCCTATACTTACAGAGATGAATTCATTGTTTGAAATTAAATTTAGATATTAGAAATGATATTTTGTTAGTTGATCATGATTATCTTCCAAATACAGTGGCTATTCCGATGATTATTCAGAGGAATTAGGGATTTCAAGATTTATAGTAAATGTTCTTTTGGCTGTAGTATAAATTAAAAAGTGTGGTAGGAAATTTCATAAAGTCCAGAAAAAGGACAATAAACTCATAAATTTGAAAAGACTCAATACTAAAAAAACATACTACATGTACATGCATATATACCGGTAGTGTTTTTGCAAAATTTTGACAATTAAGTTCCACTGAAAAAAATACAAGTCTATATTGCAATTGCAGCTACATGAATCCCAAAAATTAGTCTTCTGGATCTTAGTTTCTAAATTGTAGGTTGGTGGCTTTTTCTGAGTACTCCAGGTTTGTCTTAAGTATAATTTGGCATCTTCTGTATGCCAATATTCCATGGACTAAAGGAAACCAGAGTACTCAGGAAAAAACCCACATGATTAAGTAGGATGCAGATTTGACATTGACGTACCGTATTCGACATAATAAGCACCAAGGGCACTAAAAAAAAAAAAAAAAAAGAAAAAAAAAAACGACAAAAAGGGCACTTAATATGCCAATATTACATGGACTTGAGGAAACCAGAATTAGAGAAAACCATCATGATTAAGTAGTATGGGGATTTGATATTTGACACACTATATTCGACATAATAAGCACCTAGGGCATTTAAAAAAAATTAAAAAAAAAAAAAAAAGGGAAAAATAAAGGGCGCTTAATAAACCGAATTTGGTTTCGCATAAACTTATTGCTCAAAGTAAGCCATAAATCAATTTTTAAAAGAAATTGAATGATAACAGAAACCATTAGTTTTCAAATTTTCAGTCTGCGTTTAATTCAAGGTCAGTGAAAATGAGGCCTCAAAAGTGGTGAGAGGTGCTTATTTGGTCAAGTACGTTAACGTTATTAGTGATGACGACTTTGCTATGTAATTGAGCTACTTACATATTCTAATTATTATATGGTATAATCTATATTGCTTTTGTTACGTGTTTCAGAGCAAAGCAACAGAACCTAGATAATCAACAAAAAGCTGAGCTGAAGGAACTTGATGAAAAAACTAAAACCCATAAAACGCACTTTCGAGAGATGGAAGAAAGTCTGCCTCACAAGAACGGGTAGGAATAATGTGGTGAAAAGATTTATCTGGACCATAATTATAGAACTAACTTTAAAGAAAAAAGGGATATGTACTCTTTAAGTTATAGGATTAAAAAAAAAGTAGAAAATGAGAATCAACACTGTATTTATTCATGCGAATTCATATAATTAGCTATAATTAGCACACAGCGAGTGCTTAAACTTATTAAAAACGTCAATTGTAACAAAGCAAAGAGGGACGCTTTATCATTGCTAAAACGGCGAATCCATATCATTTCGAGAACCAATCATAGACTGACATGGGGAATAAAAGATATTATGTGGGAGAAAGGTTGTATCAATAATTATAGAACTCTTTAAAAAAAAGAGATAAATATACTCTTTTAAGTCACCGTATAGGATTAAAAAAAAACTTGCAGAAAATGAGAATCAAAAAAACAAAAACACATAAAATTAGAACCTAAGAATAAAATCCAAACTAAGTTTAAGAAAAAAAAAAAAGCAAAATAAATTGATACAGTAAGATTACTGTAAGTTATACTTTGAATCTATCTACTGTAAGTTTCACTGCAAATAAAAAAAATGCAGAATGGGAATCAACACATATTGTTTAGGAATTTGATTACCATGTTCCCCATATAATTTAACGCCCAGGATGCATAAAAAAATTGAAGGAAGAGGGTGCTTATATATATAAATACAACCAAAATGTAAATTGTGGATAAAAAAGTATCCATATTTTAACTTTTCTGAATCTGATGACACATTAATCTGACAGTGAAATAGGCTGTACCGTATTCACTGTAATTAGCACCCAGGGTGCTTAAATAATTGTAACAAAGAAAGCAAGGGTCTTACTATTGATTGAATCATGTGTTGTAAATATGACTGAACAAAATGTCTTTTATCATTCGAGACGCATTCATTAGGTTATGATTCACATGCATAAAAGACTTGCAAGTTTATGTATTTAGGATGAAATGCTGATGTAAAACAAAATTAACATGTTGTAAAATATTTTTAAACCCATGGGATGGAGGCATTTATACATCTTCAAATTATCCAAAAAGGGGAGGGGCGATGGTATAGGGGGGAGGGATGCTAATTTCGGCGAATACAGTATGTTACTATCCATATCAAAATGTACATTTGTATGTAGGAGTATTTTGATGCCAATGTCATTTAATGTCATAGACAAGGGAAGTATATAATGATAAATGGAAATTTAAGTGGTGAGAGTTTACCCTGATGAACAGGTTTTTGCATTTACTGACTATTATAATGTTCATTTAGAATGTCACCGTATTTGCATAAACATATCTTTTTCTTGAATTGTAATTTGAATAAAAAAAGCAAAAATAAGTTTTATCATTAACCTAAGCATAAAAGAAATTTAAGTTTAAAAAAGACATTCCAAATTTACTAAATAAAATTTGATTACACAAGCAAGATTAAAATGTTTGAATAAAATTAGAAAGGTACTGTGTTTCACTGCAAATAAGACACAAAAAAACTCCCCTCTCCCACTTTGACACAACATCCCCTTACCCCCCCCCCCCCCCACCCACCCACAGAGAGAAGAAAATTAGGTAAAAGTTTAGGTGGGCAGGGGTTTATTTGCAGACAACCTGGCTGACAACATTAGCAATATTGATCAATTAGATTGCCATCTTGCAATTTTTGAACGCACTGTACATTGCTGTTAGTGAAATGTTTAAAACCCAAACAAAATAAAGATACACAAGCAAGATTTACTGTTTGAAATAAAACTATAAATCTGTCTAACAGTATCTTTCCTCAGATTTCAAACCATTCAGCTTTTAAGATGTAGCACATGCATATACGGAGAATCTATATTTGAATATGAAAATGAAAACAAAATTAACAGTATGAATAAAAGCCTTTTTATCTATGGCAGTAGTCAACCAAATTTCTAATCCCTTCCGTTTTAAGATGTTGCAAATTTGTGTACATGTAGGTTATTTTATGTAGCACATGTATGTATATTGTATAACACCCAAGTGGCACACGTAATTAGCAGCCTTGTATGTAGCACATTGTATTTTGTATGCATTTTGCACAAAGGAAGTATTAGTTATGAATGGAAATTGGAATAGAAATCACTTTCACATAAAATGAAAGGTCATTAAACATTACTGACTTTATAATGTTGATTTACTTTCGTTATTTCAGAATATACCTATCTGCATATTCTGGGATGGTGAAACTGTGTCTTTACTAAACAAAGCAGGGTAATTGTAAGTATCAGTAAAATTATATACATAACACATTTAAAAATCGGACACCCCTGACATTCCATTTGGAATTTCTAGAGTCCAGTCTTTGATTAAGAAGAGTCTAAATGCTCTTCAGGATGTAATATTGAAAGGTAAATTGTGTAAAATCCCAAGTACATTGATAAGGGAAATGAACTTTCGTCTCTTTGATGCATTTATAACTTGACGATACAATTAATAAAATATTATTATTTTCTAGATTTTGATTTTGCAAAACCACACATTCCTTATTTCTGTAAAATTCAATATGAATGCAGAATTTCATCATAAAAAAAGCAGATATTTAATTTATGCATATATGTCATGCGTATACCTCCCTCTTTTGAGACCAAAATCCCTCCAAATGGTTATCAATCTCCCTTTCCACCCCTAGAAAAATATGGCATGTATGTATGTTAATTTTCCAATGATTTATCTCAGGAAGTTAATATATGTCCTTATATATTGATGAAATAAATAACTTAAGACGTGTCTGGTTACAGGTTTGCCTACAAGGAGGATTATGAAAAGTTTAAGGTGACTGTGAGTTACATAACATTGGTACTGTCTGCAGCCCTGTTCTTCATCAATGGATCTAGGTATATAGTCTTCTTACACTAGTGATGTAACAATACATCAGACTATTGATACAGTCTGATTTTATTTGATCAATTGATACAGTCTAATTTTATTTGATCAATTGATACAGTCTGGTTTTATTTGATCAATCATTGATACAGTCTGATTTTATTTGATCAATTGATACAGTCTAATTTTATTTGATCAATTGATACAGTCTGGTTTTATTTGATCAATCAGTGACAGACTGGTTTTATTTGATCAATCAGTGACAATTCAACAAGTCAATAGCAGTTGCCAACAGTACGCCAAGGTTTCAATCATAACTTTTACTAAAATGAAGTACAATGTACTGCCTAAAAAGGAAATGCGACAAAATCCTTAGCTCTTTTGCCATTTTCTAATGACACTCATCGATGCCTCCACTAATAAACTATGGTTTAAAGTAATAAACAAATTGAATATGGTGGCTGATGATCTGTAGTTTGATCTGATATTATGGCTGTGTTTTACGATTACTCTAGGTGGCTGGACGCTCTACACAACTTCCTTCTTGTATGGTATTACTGTACCCTGACCATCCGTGAAAATATCCTCGTGGTCAACGGCTCCAGGTATAAACCTTCTTTACAAAACGCTTCATTGCTATCTAAGTATTAATGAAAACAGGCTTTATATTGAAAAAAATGAAAACTATCTTTGTGATATTTAATTATAATCTGTAGCCAAGTTATTTCACCTCCACTTTTAAATGCTGTTTACATTTTTAGTATCATCACTTCACACCATCAACAATTTTGGCCCTAATTATCATAACATCACTGTTACATTACTTTTTGTTAGCACAGTATATGTGTACTTTTCTTATTTTCTTACGATTGGTGTTAGTCTGTCATAATTGTGCTTATGTAATAATTACTTGAAATTTTTGATAGAAACGTAAAATGAACTATTCTCAATATCAGGTAAGTATGCATGTATGGGTAATTCAGGGCACCTACTATGTGGGTACTTTTATGGAGTTCATACCAGTTGTACTGGATATTCAGTCTTTTCATATTACAGAGTTAGCTCCCTTGCGGATAGGTATCGATTGTTACGTCATTATTTTGTGAGCGCAATTCACGTCGTTTTCTCCAAAACATATGACGTTATGCTCGCAAACACATGGCTTCACAATCAATACCTAGGCGCAAGTGCAGATAACTCTGTAATATGCAAATTCGGAATAAGTACAGCAGCTTATAATGGAATGTGATTGGACCTGAATTCTCAAGATGGTTGTACACGTACATGTACTTTAAACCAGCTTTCTCTTTTGGGCGATTTACTTTTGTGAATTTTGCGATCCAAAGAAATTAGCGGAATTTAATTTCCGCTAATGGAACGGTCGGTCGACTGATTCACATACCTAATAACGTAAGTGCAGGACTGTTGTTTCCAAGTGCAGGACTGTTGTTTCTATTGGTGATGCTATTAAAAAGATTATATTCCGCGCTAACGTCATTTTAGCAGGAAGATAACGGTACATAGAGAACTTTACATTCCATCACCACTGGAGATACTAGTTCCGCACAAACATTATCATGCAGGTACATGTATCACGTGGTACGTGAATTTTATATCTACATCATTTATATTGATAGAAATTTTCATTTAATTCATAAATCAACAAACGTTTACCTTTGCAACCTTGTTTCTAAATAGAAATGGCTATTGAAAAAATTCAGCAGTCGGGAAATAGAATTGATTAACAATATGTAAAATGTATGCTTCAAATTAAAAAAATTCTAACAAACAGAATGATTTAATGTAATAATTTTAACAAAAAGAACATGATTTCAAGAAGATTTATAAGAAATCTGGATCTTGGATTCAAGAGGTTTAATTCTGATCAGGTAATGAAGCTATAAAGAGCTGTTTTGGTTTTGGCTTTGGCATTGCTTTCCATTACGTATGTACAGATACAGCAAAATATTTTAACTGTACATTCTGTATGAATTTGATAACTGAAGCAGATGCAAATGTAATATTTTCAAATTCTGGAGGGTAAAAAATTTGTGATATTGAAGAGGTCAGCTTTATTGCATTGATTATGTGGTTTCAACAGTATTACATGAGGTATTTAATATCATCATTGCGGAACAATATATATTTTGTTTATGGGTTATAACACATGTACAATGGTGATTTATTTCAATATTATATTACTGGATTATAAAGTATCCTGCTGTGAGTAGCTGTGAAAAAATTTAAGATCCTTGTATTTTAAGATACTTGAAGAATAGCATTTTGAGAAGAAATGTACATCAATTTTATAATATGATGTCTAAATTGACCACAAAATAACTATATATACATGTATAAGACCCTCGCCTTACATGTTTACATTATAGCTATTGAAGTGATTTGTATCAGTTATATAACTAAATTGTTAACAGTTAATGTAAAAAAAAAATTAATATTCTTATATTCTTTTCTCTTCCAGAATTAAGGGTTGGTGGGTGACCCACCATTTTGTATCGACTGTATGTGCTGGGATAGCATTGATTTGGTAAGTCATCTCTTTACTACAGTGTAAAGGTGAAAATGTACGTATACGCTAAAGAGAAATTGACGCTTATTAAGCTTGAACATGCAAATTTCCCCTGATTTTGTGAATGTATGAACTACGTAGCTAAAAGTCTGAAAGCATGTCATTCAATTGTGAAAATAACGCCACCAAGAACGTCTTATGCTTTCAAATCACAAAATTGGGTGCTTTCAAAAATATCCACTTAATAAAGTATATATTTAAGTTATTAACGGTGCTATAGCATGATAAAGGTCTCCTACCTGGCCTACTATACTTTTTGACCGAATACAAAATGGTTCCTAGAGGTCTTAGAATTTAAAGTAAATGGTTAGCAAAATAAAATCAGTTTACAGTTGGTTAAAACTAAGTATTGTTTATAAGCTGACTCTGTATGTTTGATTTATCACTTTGTAGGCCTGACGGTTACTCCTACCAAGCCTTTAGGACCCAGCATGTTGTCTTCTCTCTCTACCTTAGTAAGTTAAAGATGCTCCACTGCTGACAAATGGTATTTTTTCACTATCAAAAACAGGAGCAGACGATTCAGTATTTTTCTTCTGTTGCAAAAGTTACTTACTTTACACCATTACCACCATTGAAAAGTTTGACCTTCTTATTTTAATTCAAGTTAAAAATATGAAAAATAATGAACTGCATCTCAAAAAATTCCATGGCACTATATTCTATATGGAATGAAGTACTGATTGCGCATGCAACAAAGGCAAAATAAATTATTTTATATTATTTTTTGTGTAAATTAGGCATATATATACACGATTAAACACAAATTATTGTTCGAATGATGAATATCACTTATGCTCTGTCAGCAGTGGAGCATCTTTTAGTGTGAAGCCAGCTAGGATCGAACCTGTCGCTCAGTTCTATCAATTGAGTAGAATTAAAGGAAATGATCCTAGTCAGTAGTGTACACTACATGTATTTCCAATTAACCATGAATAATTGTTCAATTAAAATCAACTGAACTTTTTAACGATTAACAGTTCGAGAATAAATCACTATATATAATAACTCATTGTGAAAATTCCTTTCTGGTTCGTGGCATCATATATTTGAGAGAATAAAATAATGTTTTTTAGAGAAATTCATTTGCATAATGCATCCGATACCTTCCTGCAAGGGAGATAACTTTGTAGTATGCAATATATATATATAATATATAATATATAATATATAACAATACCTACTGACAGGGGCAGATAATTCCGCAATATATAAATTTCAATACAGAATGGCAGTTTATAGGGCAGTTATTATAAATTTTTTGTAGTATATTT
>NW_027188365.1:0-24450 GCF_041381155.1 Argopecten irradians | reverse complement strand
CTGGAGGTAGTAAAACTACTACTGGATAACGGAGCGGACGTTAGTAAGGTTAGTATATCAACACGCTGTTGTATCATAATACACATAAAAGATATATTGGCATATGTTTAAACTCTTATTTTTATATGTGTATGTTCGATATGATTTGATGATGATACATAGTATTATCATAACAATCGTCATAATGGTAAGATATTGTGAAAAAATGTGCTTCAAGCATCGGTAGCAATTATCTTTATACATGTATTGAATGTAATAATGTATTGATAGCATGTATACATTGAACATAAAACTTACGCAAACATCACTCAACATACTATCTACGTTTCATAAAGCGAATGACTGGCTGATCAGCTCCCCATGTCATGATCACTTGCTTACGTGAAAGGCTGTAAGCTGCACATAAATCGTATTTCTATTATCAGTTTCATAATATTTTATATATTTGTAGAGAATTGTATTGTAATCACCATAATCCATTATCAGCGGAGTTGTATCGTTTGAAAGGTTTATCTTAACATGCTCCATTCTCTCATCTTAAAACGAAGCAAAAAAATGTTTTACATATGTCAACCAATCGAGACAAAATAATACATTATTATCGGGATAACTTATACATATATGTAAAATGTTCAGCTTCAATCTAATATATTTGGTTTCTTTAATACGTTAAGCATCGCAGTAACTGTTAATTCTAATTCTCAGATTTGAAAAATGCATTTAATTCAAATTATGTTTTTTTCTCTGATTTGACACAAAAATGTCTGTGTGTTTGCGTGACTGTCTCGCATTGCTAGAGCACAATTGCATTAATATAATGTAGTATGACTTCAATGAAGATCATATCAATATATGTAATTTAATTATTTTAAGTTATTTCTATCATATGGGTTTGTTACACTGTTTGCAACGCTGTGGTTAAAAGTACAAGCATCATCCGTTATAAGGGAAATCACGTTTAAAAAAAATAAAAATATCTTTCTATTTTTTCGAGGGGGATCCTCTTGATGCAGCAGCCTTTGCAGGGAATCTAGAGATAGTAAGACTACTACTTGATAAAGGAGCGGACGTTAATAAGGTTAGTATATCAACTCAATGTTATATTATATACACATAAAAGACATTGGCATATGTTGATCTCTTATTTTTATATGTATATGTTCGATATGCTTTGATGATGATATATATTATCGTAACAATCGTCATAATCGTAAGATATTGTGGAATTATTTATATACATGTATGAATGTAATAATGTATTGATAACATGTATGCATTGAACATAAAACGTTCGCAAATTCACTTAACATACCATTTACGTGTCATAAAGCGAATGACTGGCGGGTCAGCTCTCCCTGTCATGATCCATTGCTTACATAAAAGTCTGTATTCTGCATATAATTGTATTTCTATTCACAGTTTTAAAATATCTATATATCTGTAGAGGATGGTATTGTAATTATCATCAGCCAGTGTCTATGGAGTTGTATCGTTGAAATATTTATCTTAAAATGCTCCATATCGTCATCTTAAAAAGAAGGAAATTAACATTTTTGCATGTGACTACCAATCAAGACAAATAATAAATTATTATCGAAATTACTTATACATATTTGTAAAATACTCAGCTTCAATCTAATAATATTTGGTTTCTTTAATACGTTTAGCATTGCAGTCACTGTTCACTCTAATATTCATAATTGATATATGTATGAAATTCAAATGAAGTTTTTTTCTCTGATGATTTGACACAACAAAAGTGTCTGTGTGTTGCGTGACTGTCTTGCATTGCTAGAGCACAATTGCATTAATATATGTAGTATGACTTCAATGAAGACATATCAATATATGTAGCTTAACTATTTTAAGTTATTTCTATCATACAGGTTTGTTACACTGTTTGCAACGCTGTGGTTAAAAGTACAAGCATCATCCTTTATAAGGGAAATCACGTTTCAAAAAAAATATCTTTCTATTTTTTCGAGGGGGATTCTCTTGATGCAGCAGCCTTTGAAGGGAATCTAGAGATATGTAAGACTACTACTTGATAAAGGAGCGGACGTCAATAAGGTTAGTATATCAACACACTGTTATATTATATACTCATAAAAGACATTGACATATGTTGAACTCTTATTTTATATGTATACGTTCGATATTAGCTTTGATGATGATATATAGTATCATAACAATACGTCATAATGGTAAGATATTGTGGAATTAATGTGCTTCAATCATCGGTAACAATTATTTATATACATGTATGAATGTAATAATGTATTGATAGCATGTATGCATTGACATAAAAACGTTCCTAAATTCACTCAACATAAATTTTTACATGTCGTAAAAGCGAATGACTGGCGGGTCAGCTCTCCCTGTCATGATCCATTGCTTACATAAAATAGTCTGTATTTCTGCATATAATTGTATTTCTATTCACAGTTTTTTATAATATCTATATATATTTTTTGAGGATGTTCATAGTAATTATCATCAGCCAGTGTCTGTGGAGTTTTGTATCGTTGAAATATTTATCTTAAAATGCTCCATTTCTTCATCTTAAAACGAAGGAAATTCACAGTTTTGCATGTGAACTACCAATCAAGACAAATAATAAATTATTATCGAAATTTACTTATACAAATTTGTAAAATACTCAGCTTCAATCTAATAATATTTGGTTTCTTTAATACGTTTAGCATTGCAGTCACTGTTCACTTTAATATTCATAATTGATACAGGTATGAAATTCAAATGAAGCTTTTTACTCTGATTTGACACAACAAATGTCTGTGTATTGCGTGACTGTCTGCGCATTGCTAGAGCACAATTGCATTTAATATCTGTAGTATGACTTCAATGAAGACATATCGAAATCAATGTATGTAGCACAACTACTTTAAGTTATTTCTATCATACAGGTTTGTTAGTAACACTGTTTGCAACGCTGTGTTTTTAAATTACAAGCATCATCTTTTATGACGGAAATCACGTTTAAAAGAAAAAATTATCTTTCTATTTTTTTCGAGGGGAATCCTCTTTTACAGCAGCCTTTGTGAGGGAATCTAGAATGCGAGCTACAACTTGATAAAGTAGCGGACGTTAATGAGTTAGTATATCAACACACCTGTTTATACAATATACTTGTTTATGATTTGATTTTGAGTTTTACACGGCCCATCGAACATCTAAGGTCATTTAGGGCCCAAAACTGTAAGTCAGGCATTAATATCAGGATAAAAGATTCAGGGTAAGAAAAGTTCAGTATAAGGAAGGATTAAAACACAGATTGTAATACGTGTATATTGATTAAAAAAAAGGTTTGCATGGGATTAAAATAGTCTTATGGCTACAAAAACACGAGAAAACTCATGCAAAAATGTTGATGAAATCGATGAAAATGTTGAGTTTATACGGATGATATGATTGAGAAGAAACGTTCATATTTCATCTCAAAATACCGATTTCTTTGAGATAAATTAAATATACGATTATGTCTCACGGCATGAAACTCCAAAGTGTACATGTCGGAGACATCGTATTGCTTATCTAGTAAATGTCTAAGACATCATATTACTGTGCACTAAAATCTGCTCCACTGATGATGAGTATAATCACATGTGCATGGGCATGTGGCGAGGATCCTCGCCCCTCTCAGGTAGATAGGTATCGTTTAGAAAATAGAAAGTATAAAAAATATGTTGCTGTTCCAGTTCGGAGCCGAGAGAGAACAAACTATCCTCTACTGCGTCTCTCCGGACTGGGACAGTTATTTAGGATTAAAGTGTAGGTTTTGAATTTACTATCGAGGTATATGTTTGTTTTTTTTATTTTTTTTTTTTTTTTTTTTTCTTTTTTTTTTTATTATGGTTTGTTTCGGTTGAACCGCCATTTTGTTGCCAATTGGGTGTTTGATGACTGACTGAATTGAAGGTTTGATGTCGGGTCGTAAGGATAGTTTTCAAATCTGTTTGTTGCTAGGGCGGAAAGAGCAGTCTTAGCTGCTTTATCAGCCTGTTCATTCCCCTTTATACCGCACATGACTCGGGAATCCAGAGATAAGTAATTTGAGTTTTTGGAAGATAATCGAAATGTTCGGATTAAAATATTTTGAAGTTAGAGTATTTCTAGGGGATGGGGGGGGGGGAGGACATCTTGATTTGAAAGCCTGAAGAACCGAAGAGAGGTGCTGAACAGATTATTGGCCTTTTCAATGCGGTGTTCTTCGATGTGGTCAAGAGCCAGACCGATAGCATAAGATTCCGCAGAGAAATGGAGGGCAACATCCGGGAAGTCGGATAGAGGAACAGTGATTAGGATGTAGCTGCATACTGCCGCAAAACTTTATCACCATCTTTTGAATCCGTCAGTGTAGATCTCTTAACATGATCAGGGATAAGCTCCTGATGCACTCCCGAAAGGCAGGATTTATGTTCTCGGGTCATGCATTGGGGGGGTGCTGGACTTTGCCCTCTCATGCCAAAAGATTAAATTGATATTCAGGTGTTTGAATGAACCATGGTGGAACAAGTCCGATATGGTGTACTCGTCTAATGGCTGTCGAAATTTATATTTATGTTTCCTGCAAAAACTTTGAAATTCTGATGCCAAATGTTGGTATGAGCTTTTGATTTTTGTCCTGAATATGTTCTGGTGATTGTGGATTAAATACAAGATATAATGCGGGATTTTGGGTATTGGATATTTCAGTTTGGGCAGCATTACTGTAAGAGTTAATTTCTTTCGTCGATCGTCTAGAGATAGTTCATTAGCTTCCACATTTAACAAGGGGGGAGGAGACTCTTCACAGGTGTTGTATCGTAAGCTCCAGGAGCCAGAACCGCAGTCCCCTAATTTCTGGATAGGGTCAAGCATCGTTGATAGGAGCAGCGAGCCGATCCCTAGACAAACGAGTCGTATTCCAGTTTTGATCTAATAAGTGACCCGGTAGAAACGCATAAGCATTTCACTGTCCAGCACCCCAATCAGATGGGACCAAACACGTAGAATGTTCAGCGCCTTCGAGCACTTTACTCATTCAGATGTTTTTATGGTGTGGAACAAAAGGAGCAGTTTCAGATATTCAAAATATAAATCCAAGAAATTTAGTTTGTTCAACTACTTGAATTTTAATTCCATTGAGTTGTGAGGTCTGGATCGTTGTGTGGTAGTCGGTTTTTGACAGAAATGCATGCACGACAGTTTTTGTGAGATGTGTGAAATCTCTAAATCCATTTTGCGTCCATTCCCAATTTTGTATTAATTTGCCTAAACATTGTTGTAGTTGTCGTGTTCTATAGTGGGCATGTTTTTTTTTTATCTATAACAGATCAAGAAATCATCCACAAAATAGAGACCCTTCTGTAGATTGGCCAGATGACATTTGTGTTATGCTCGTTAATTTTTTAAGCCAAAAAGTGTGACAGACAGGATACCACCCTGAGTGGACACCATCTCCTGTTTTTGTGTTTCTGAATAAGTTGAACCCGTTCGAAACTTTGTAAATGCCTGTCAGATACATAAATTTGAAATAAAACCTTTGGCAAATTTCAACACGTATACCGATATCATGAGGATCGTTCATGATTCCATATTGCCCTAGTTGTGTCGTATGCCTTTTCAAGGTCGAAATAATACGGCCACAAGATCTTCTTTCTTGGCAAATGATTCTCTCGTATAAATGTTTCTAGTCTAACTAAGTGGTCTACCGTTCCCCTGCGGTTTCTAAAGCCGCTTTGCAAAGGACTTAAATATTGTTTGATTCTAGAACCAAACTAATCTAGTATTTATCCATACGTTCTAGAGTTTTTACAAATACAACTCGTCAATGAAATAGGACGATAGTTAATGGCAATCAGTAGCATCTTTCCCGGGCTTCGGAAGGGGTCATAATAGTAGATTCCTTCCAAGACTCGGGAATTTTGCCAGAAGAGTAAACTTGGTTAAATTATATTTAAAGACATTTTAGTGAAGATGTTCTGGTAATTGTTTTAAAAACATATATGGAATTTCGTCTGGTCCAGCTGCCGAGTCCTTGATTTCTCAAGGGGACTCGAGCCAAATTCTGGTATCTCGAAAGGCCTATTGTAAAACTTTCACGCTATTGGAGGATTTAAAAGATTAAATGAGGCGTTATTCTTTTACCTACTCTTTTTAAATTTTTGGAATTTTTTGGGAATGAATTAATTGTATTTTTTTTTATGAATCCGGGATGAATTGTTCTGAGCAAAAATTTTTGTGGCAAAAGGGCGTCGGCTATTTCGGATTTAGTTAGAAAAGATTTTATTTTTATTTTTTTTTTTGGGTTATGTAGTGGGTGGTGAAGGGTATGGTGTTGTTTTTCTTGTTGCCGACCACACTGAGATTTTGGCCAATCATTTTCCCAAACCTGTCTTCGAAGATTGTATTGGATATTAATTTTTGAGGGGGGACGGTTTACTCTTTCCATGTACTTTTCTTGTCGTACTATACTCAGACCTTCGAGCTTGTAGCTTATCCAGTATTTTGAAAATTGTAATTGTTTGAGGGGACGTGTTGGACGAAGCCACTTAAAACAGTACCGCCCTCAGAGGCTTGCATTTCTATCCCAGTTCTAATTGATTTAAACTTAATCATTTGACAGATTGGAACTTTGTATGTTGTGGCACAGTACATTTGGGTTATTATGGTTTTTTGTGTCGATTGAAGTGAGCGTCATCTGTGAATTTTTTAGAAGGGGGTCATCGAGGTTTCAGAAAAATTTTATTCCTCGAAGAGCTCGCCTCTCGGCGCAGTAAGGGTTTCAAAGTAACTGAGCCCAATCCCGCCTTATGTAAATTTTCCAAACGAGGAATAAGGCTTCTCTGAAGTTTTGAGGTGACCCATTTATTTTTTAATATAATCTGAATTTGTCCTGCTCTTCGCAACAGAAAGATAGTCACATCGTAGGAACCGCTCCCAATCATTAAGGTTTCCAGAATAAATAGTTGGGATTGGTATAACGATAGATCAATGTGGTTTTAAGCAGAGCCATGAAGGCAGGGATGTAAAAATATGTTGGGGACGGCAATTGGTGTTTATAAAGGACAATAAGCTGTATTTTTTATGAAATAAACTCTTCGATACGTTCTACCTGGTATCGTCAGTTGGCCTGGGGATGCCCAGAGGCTATTGATGACATTTATAAAGTTCATCCATGATAATATATGGCACTGGTAGTTGCGATACGACTGGATATTATTTTACATACGGCAACATCTTGTAGGGTGGTATTTAGCTTGATTGTGGTGGACGTTTATTGCACCCACCGCGACACCACCTGATGCCCCATGTGTGTAAAAATGTAAATTGTCTGAGATTGATGGTGAATTTCAGCATTATTTCTTGGAGGCAGAATATGGATGGGTTCTTTGATTGTAGCAAGATGTTTCAGTTCTTCTATGTTCGCTTTAAATCCGCGTATGTTCCATTGTATGATTGTGTTTGTCATGATGCTCCCTGAGGATAGCTTACCGACAGGACTACTTGAAGCAGGTTGTTTGGCGATGGTAGATGTGCTGTCGCCAAACTCGCTGTCGTCCGAGAGAACATCATAGATATTCCGACTATGAACAGGGTCATCTGATCCCTTACTGTGTATATTTTGTATTTGCTGGGAGCCACGGCAGCTTTACCTTGGTGGCCTTGGTCCGCCGTTGCTCCTGTGGTGGTGTTGTTGCTGGTCGCTTGTAGTTACCAGCAAGCTTTTTTAAGTCAATATATATATTATATATACACATAAAACACATTGACATATGTTGAAGTCTTATTTTTATATGTATACGTTCGATATGCTTTGATGATGATATATAGTATCATAACAATCGTCATAATGATAAGATATTGTGGGATTAATGTGCTTCAATCATCGGTAACAATTATATATATACATGTATGAATGTAATAATGTATTGATAACATGTATGCATTGAACATAAAACGTTCCTAAATTCACTCAACATACCATTTACGTGTCGTAATGACTGGCGGGTTAGCTCTCCCTGTCATGAATCCATTGCTTACCTAAAAGTCTGTATTCTGCATATAAATTGTATTTCTATTCACAGTTTTAAAATATCTATATATTTTTTGAGGATGTCATAGTAATTATCATCAGCCAGTGTCTGTGGAGTTGTATCGTTGAAATATTTATCTAAAAAAAATCCATTTCGTCATCTTAAAAAGAAGGAAATTTACATTTTTGCATGTGACTACCAATCAAGACAAAATAATAAATTATTATCGAAATTACTTATACATATTTGTAAAATACTCAGCTTCAATCTAATAGCATTTGGTTTTCTTTAATACGTTTAGCATTGCATTCACTGTTCACTCTAATATTCATAATTGATACATGTATGAAATTCAAATGAAGGTTTTTTTCTGATTTGACACAACAAATGTTTGTGTGTTGCGTGATTGTCTTGCATTGCTAGATCACAATTGCATTAATATATGTAGTATGACTTCAATGAAGACATATCAATATATGTAGCTTAACTATTTTAAGTTATTTCTATCATACAGGTTTGTTACACTGTTTGCAACGCTCTGGTTAAAAGTACAAGCATCATCCTTTATAAGGGAAATCACGTTTCAAAAAAACATCTTTCTATTTTTTCGAGGGGGATCCTCTTGATGCAGCAGCCTCTGAAGGGAATCTAGAGATAGTAAGACTACTACTTGATAAAGGAGCGGACGTCAATAAGGTTTAGTATATCAACACACTGTTATATTATATTCATACAACATACATTGAATATATGATGAACGCTTAATTTTATATGTAGTATGTTCGATATGCTTTGATGATGATACATAGTCATCATAACAATCGTCACAATGGTAAGATATTGTGGAATAAATGTGTTTCAAGCATCGGTAACAGTAATATATATAGCTGTATGAATGTAATAAATGTATTGATAGCATGACTGCATTGAAATATAAAACCTACGCAAACTTCACTTAACATACCATTTACGTGTCATAAAGCGAATGATATGACTGGGTCAGCTCCCATGTCATGATCACTTGCTTACGTGAAAGGCTGAAAGCTGCACATAAATCGTATTTCTATTTTTTATCAGTCCGTCTCATAATAAATCTATATATTTGCAGAGGAATATTATTGCAATCACAATAAACCAGTGTCCCTGCGGAGTTGTATTGTTGTAAAATTTATCTCAATCATGCTCCTTTCTGTCATCTCAAAAGGAAGCAAAAACAAATGTTTACACGTGTCTACCAATCAAGACAAAATAATATTTATTATTGGGATAACTCATACACATTTGTAACATACCCAGCTTCACTCTAATATTATTTGGTTACTTTAATGTTTAGCATCGTGCAGTCACTGTTCACTCTAATATTCATAATTGATACATGTATGAAATTCAAATGATGTTTTTTTTCTCTGATTTGACACAAAGAAAGTTTGCGTGACTGTCTTGCATTGCTAGAGCACAATTGCATTAATATATGTAGTATGACTTCAATGAAGACATATCAATATATGTAGCTTAACTATTTTAAGTTATTTCTATCATACAGGTTTGTTACACTGTTTGCAACGCTCTGGTTAAAAGTACAAGCATCATCCTTTATAAGGGAAATCACGTTTCAAAAAAATATCTTTCTATTTTTTCGAGGGGGATCCTCTTGATGCAGCAGCCTCTGAAGGGAATCTAGAGATAGTAAGACTACTACTTGATAAAGGAGCGGACGTTAATAAGGTTAGTATATCAACACACTGTTATATTATATACACATAAAAGACATTGGCATATGTTGATCTCTTATTTTTATATGTATATGTTCGATATGCTTTGATGATGATACATAGTATCATAACACTCGTCAAAATGTAAGATATTGTTAAATAATGTGCTTCAAGCATCGGTAGCAATTATCTTTATACATGTATGAATGTACTAATAATGTATTGATAGCATGACTGCATTGAATATAAAACCTACGCAAAACTTCACTTAACATACCATTTACGTGTCATAACAGCGAGTGTGTACTGACTGGTCAGCTCCCATTTTATGATCACTTGCTTACGTGAAAGGCTGTAAGCTGCACGATTAAAATCGGTATTTCTATTATCAGTCTCATAATAATCTATTATATCTGTAGAGAATTTTATTGTAATTACCATAAGACAGTGTCCTGTGGAGTTGAGTTTATCGCTGAGAGGGTTATTAACCATCTTAACATGCTCCATTCTGTCTTCTTAAAAAGAAGCAAAAACAAATGTTTACACGTGTCACTACCAATCAAGACAAATAATAAATTATTATCGCGATAACACATACATATTTTTAAAATGCTAAGCTTAAATCTAATATTATTTGGTTACTTTAATGTTTAGCACCGCAGCCACTGTTTAATTCTAATGATCATAGTTGAAAAATATGTTATTCAATGATGTTTTTTTCTCTAATTTTGACACACAGAATGTACATGTATGTGTGTTGCGTGACTGACTGTATTGCGAGAGCACAATTGCATTAATATGTGTGATTATGATTTCAATGAAGACATATTAATCGTATTAGCATAACATTTTTAAAGTTAAGTTATCTATCATACAGGTTTGTTTACACTGTTTTGCAAACGTTTTTGTGGTTGAAAGTACAAGCATCATCCTTTATAAGGGAAAATCACGTTTCAAAAAAATTATCTTTCTATTTTTTATTTCGAGGGGGATCCTCTTGATACAGCGGCCTCTGAAGGGAATCTAGAGATGGTAAGACTACTACTTGATAAAGGAGCGTGACGTTAATAAGGTTAGTATATCAACACACTGTTAAATATTATATAAATACAACATACATTGACTATATGATGAACGCTTATTTTTATATGTTGTACGTTCGTTTTGCTTTGATGATGATAATAGTATCATAACAAACGCCATAATGGTAAGTATTGTGGAATAAATGTGCTACAAGCATCGGTAATAATTTTCTATATACGGGTAATGAATGTAATAAATTTATTGATAGCGTACGATGGCCGACAAGAGCCTGGCAAAAAGATATGAAAAAAACTGTAACGTTTTTTATCATGGTACAGTTTTTTTTCAACATGTTATGTGTACCATAAATGCTACAAAAACATATGAAAGCATGATACACAAACATGTGAAAGAGAAGTGTATTATTGTGAGCAGTCACTTTCTATATCTTTCTGTACCAAAACAGCGGCCGAAAACAGCCAATGGTACAGAAACATGTAAAAGGCGAGAGACTCAAAGGTTACCGAGTTTGACAAATGACTTCCCGATAAAGTTTGTCAACACAGTTAGATTGTATACAGCTTCACGGAAAAATACATGTACCATAAAACAATTAAACAAATACTATAATGTTGGAAACCGTGTTTTCATTTATTTATCTATATAAGAAAAATGACCACGTCATACAGGTTTTTATCTAACAATCGTACGCCCCTAAGTTACACCCGAAAAAACAGCAAAATAGTTTTGTTTCTGTTTGTCCTCAGATGTTCTTTAACGATAGTTTACGCTTGTTGTGACGCCCTAATAATCAAACTGCTGCTATTCGGGGTCAGCTCTAGGTCATGGTGTTTGATAACAACATTCCAATGGCTCCTTCACATCTTTGTGTACCACGGTTTCACGTATTTTTGTACCACTGATGGGACAAAAAGATGTGAAAGCTCAGACCCTTTCATATGTTTTTGTACCACGCTTTCACATGTGTTTTGACCACTGATGGTACAGAAAGATGTGAAATGTAGATCGTTTCACATGTTTATGTACCATGCTTCACATCTTTTTGTACCATCAGTGGTACACCAACATGTGAAAAGAAATATAGCTTTCACACCTTTTGCCGCTCATTTCGGCTATTGGTACATAAAGACATGTGATGTAATCTGAATTTTCCCCGAGATGTTTATAATCTTTCTGTACCGCACTTTAACATGTTTTTGTACCATATCAAAAAGATGTGGAAAAAAAATGCTTTACCCTTATAAAAAGCGTTACAGTTTTTTGATATGTTTTTGTCAGTCTCTTGTCCCATCCATCGTTAATGGCGTGTAACTGCAATGAACGTAAAACCTACGCAAACTTCACTCTAACGTAAACATTTACGTGTCATTGAGCGAGTGACTGGCGGGTCAGCTCTCCCACGGAATGACCACAGTGCTTTTCGTGAAAGTGGATTGTTAGCTGCACATAACATCTGTATTTCTTGACGATGGTGCCCGTTTGAGCCTGACAACATTACAACACTACTTTTATTGAATAAGTTGTACTTTTATAAATTGACAAAGTTTACATGACCATTTACTCTTAAGTAGTTTGTACATTTAATACAATTGACAAAGTGAATCAATGACCATTTACGGTAGGGCCAGGGGGCTCAGGTCAAAGTATCGGCGTTGAGGTTATTGGGAGCATGGTGAATGGGGATTGTTTAAATAACAGTTCTTGTCCTTTGGTTCTGCTTTTGATTGATAGTGCAAGCGATACACGTGGACCAAACAATTAAAACGCCTAGGCTATGATTCTGTCGACCATTTCCAGTACATGCAGTCAGTTAAATTAGAATGTGGTCTTCCAAATTTTATCCTATATAACATTACAAATGCAACTTAGGATTTTTTACTTGAAAGACATGTCCTCAGCTTATATAATTGTCTGTATACAGAAAAAAAACGAGGTGTATCTTGGTCTTGCGTTTGTTGTGTTTGTCACGTTATTCGCTTGGCAATAATAATACTAAGCAGAAACTAAGCTCAAGACTGGGAATTTAACATCCCCCTAGTCACCAGTCTCCTAATATCTCACGCCGATACCTTGCCCTGCCCACAGTAAATGGTCATGTACACTTTGTCAATTTATAAATGTACAACTACTTTAGAGTAAATGGTCATGTAACACTTTGTCAATTTATAAATGTACAACTACTTTAAGTAAATGTGGTCATTGTACACTTTGTCAATTTATAAAATGTACAACTTATTTAATCAGGTAGTTGTAATTTGACAGGCTCAAACGGGCCATCGTAATATTTCTATTCACAGTTTTAGTATATCTAAATATCTGTAGAGATAATTATTGTAAATCACCGTAAGCCAGTGTCTGTGGAGTTGTATTGTTTTGAAAGATGTATCTTAAAATGCTCCATTTTGTCATATTAAAAAAGAAGCAAATATACATTTGTACATGTGTGGTCTACCAATGAAGACATAAACTTTCGGGATTACTTTACTTGCAAGGACTGACTGTGTATTGCTAGAGCTCATATTTGCATTTATTGTATGTATTAATGACTGCATAATGAAGACAAACCAATGGATTATCGATGAACTACTTTAAGTTATTTCTACCTACTGATTTTGAACACTAATTGCATACGACCAGTATTAAAAATAATACAACATCTAAAATGAATTAGGAATAAACACGTGTTTAAAATACTTATTTCTATATATTGTAGGGGATTCCTCTTGTAGTGTCAGCACCCGATAGAGTGAATATCAAGAGATAAAAGAGACAACAACTTAGATATGTAGGAAGCAGAACGTTAAAACAAATACGGTTAGGTATACAAACACACATGTTATTGTTTATACACACGGAAGACATTAAACTTGATGTTAAACGCTTAATTTAGTATATAAATCGTTTGATATTAGTTTTGATGATGATACAAATTGTTCATAACAATCGTCCAATATTGTAAAGATACATGTGATTCAAAAAATGCTTTTAAGCATCGTGTAACATTTATTCAATATACGAGATTAAATGTTTGACCAGAAACCACGGTTAGGAAGGATCGTATTTGACAAATACACTAGTTCCTCGATGTCCAGTAGATTCACGTTGTTATTTAGCTTCGTTTCAATCACACATGGTTGACAGTAACGCAGGAAAATGACACGCTGCTACAAAGAACTATCATACAATAAAACTATGTCCCACAAATATATTACGATAAGATCATTGCGTCAAAGTAGCATACATGCGTAATACAAATACCAAATATATAACATTTAAGTTTTTGAATCATCAGATAAAGTTCTCAGGATTTAAATTGATGCTAAACAATTATAATTGCCTCAATTTGAGACATTTAAACCATTCACTAGTAATAATAACACATTAATAATCTCGTCTACAATAAAACCTTACTTTATGGCCTTGCAAGGATAAATTTTCATAATAAACTGTTGACTGTTTCTGTTTTTGCGCTATAGGTATAGAGTAAAAGAGCTTCAAAATTAAGGATGATAACTCCTAGACTCTGCTGTGTTGGTCCATGTCTGTACCCTGTTTAAGGTCTTTTAGGTTTGAAGCGAGGTCTTCGCTAGCAAAGAAATCAAATAATTTTTGGTAATTTGAGGACATAATTGTGTAATCTGATTCCTGCTGTACCAAGTGTCCTTTGAGTTCTGTAACATTAATGTAAATTGCCTTTTTCCGGAGTGTCCCGACAGATTTTTAGGCCATCGTCCACGTAAAATCATGTATGATGAATTCGGCTAACTGTACTTACCATATTCACACTCAGTTCCGATCGCAGTAATATGTTTTAGGCCATACGCTGCTACGATGAAGGCTGGTAATTTCCCAAATATGTACCTTGCATATACGATACTCTATAAGCTGTTTCTGACGGAATATTGTCTGTATACCACAAGAATCTTAAGTATGTCCTCGGCGCACAGAAATACAGTAGAACTTTTGATCTACGTCTCCAGTAATGGCTGACTGCTTCATTTCCTAAACGCGATTTAGCACGAACTGTTGGTTCAATATCTAGTAGCAGACATCTAGTTCAATGACACACCCTCAATTCTTGGTTAAAAGTATCAAAGACTCCTCTCAATTTTCTTTGGATGATAGATGCCAAACAGGATGGAAATACCAAACATTCCTCTTCCTTCGGCTAGGGAGATTAAGTGTTGAACGCTTTGCGACGTCCTTCTCTAAATGTAGTATGTAAGGCAAGTGCTCGTTTGAGGGCTTAAGCACGATTGTTGTGCAATGCAGGATCAAGACTCCGAAATGGCAACGGCGCTGTCCAATGATCGTCCCGAGTGGATTACTTATTCATGATATCCAAAACCTTGTTATCCTTAATCGGCAACCCTTGTTTGTAGTAATTTTTAGTTTCTTGGAAAGCACTGGATCCCAATTCTCTGTTAGAATGATTGTTCTTATGGTGGAAAAAGTGCGACACGACCATCGATGAGTATATGTGATTTCGTGACGGATATATTGTTAGGTTAGTGAACCTTGCCGAGACAAGTCTCGCCCATAATCACCCATCCAAGATTTATTCTTTGCGGAAAGGGCAGCCTTTAGGTCCAATCCTAGACAGAAGATATCTGCCTATCAACAACAGCACAGAAGTAGTTTGATCACCAATCCGGTTTTATCGTCCGCAATAGCGTTAATGTGAGAGTGATTGCGCGCGATGGTCGGGTGATAGGAATATCGTCGTTTAAATTAAGTAGTTCGGGAAATTTTGTCAGCGTAGGTAGATCCATAGCTATAGACCTGTTGAGATCTCTAACGACGAATCCCTGGGCTTTACTTCCAGCGGTATATACAATCCAAAAACTCATCAGGTTTGTCGCTCGCTATTGTATATTTCGATTGTTTAGATGTTTTACCACCGCAGATTTTAGCCCATGCTGTGTTAACTTGCCCCCTGCTCCCCACTATGGTTCCTTGTGTAGTCAAAGTGACATATCCGACACTTCCGCTTTCATCACGCATAATGCAATTGGACACAGTTATGACGTGAAATTGAGGGTTTTACTACAACACGGAAACATAATTTCTTTTTTATTGAGAAATTTTCTTCTACCTTCAATAGGCTTAGAGCGAGATATCTTACATTGACTAAGGTGTTTAGCACCATTGTGTAGAGTGCAATATGTTGTCATAGTTGGGTCCGAGACACTACTGGACAAGTTCGAATCTGTCGAATTCGGTTCCATGTTCGTTTTCTTAGTACGAATTTGGGTAGGGGTTGGTTTTGTATTAGAAGCTGTTTTGTTACTGTTGTAGTACAGGAAACTGGATTGTTTCTTATCCTACATGGCCCTGCAGGTAGGGCGTTAGAATTGTACCTGCTGCCCCTATTGCATGATCGTGAAAGGCGACTAAATTTATATTTTCTTTTCTTCCTTACTGGCTTCATCTTTCCTAATGCCTCCCTTGGCACCGCCTCACGTTGGCCTTGAGTTGAGCGTTCGCCCCTGTGAAGAAGGCTCTGGGTTCTGTCCCCTGGCCGAGACACACCAAAGTCTATAAAAGTGGTAGTTTCTGCTCCTGCTTAGCGCTCAAGCATACATGGAGTGGGACGACTGGTTCGCCCGTTGTCAGTATAATGTGACCGGGTGGGGTGTGTTGCTTTGTGTCTTCGGCGGCATGCTTCAGTGATATAGCACTATAAAAAGGGCAACAGTTCCACTATACAAGAAGACACAACATGAATATACCGCAGTCTCCCAATACACGCACCTCTCACAACATACACTCAACACACAGCATACATGGGAGGGCCGTCCTTACATGACCATAGCTGTTAATAGGATGTTAATTATTCAAACAAACAATCTTATCCTACAGTACGCGTCAGGTGGTTTGTTAGCCAAACACCGCCACAGTGTCATGGTTTTAATCCCTTCCACCTAATCCGCCGATGGCTGACACCGGCTCAAAAACCGAAAGAGCAACTCGTATACCGACACCGCGCGACACGGCGTTGACGATTGATCGGGACAGGTCACTGTATGATACATCGAATGTGTGATCTAGGTCGTTATTTACCTGTGTCTACACTATTCTATAGCCATGCTAGCTGAACTAAGAGTTTTGTAACATCGGATTTAAACCCAATATTATACGTTCCATTTAAAGTTGAAAAACATATTATTTCTACGGCCAAGCAGATATATTATTACCTAATACGGCCGTGCTTGTGATGATAAGAGTTTTATAGGGGAACATGTTTTTCTTGATAATGAAGGTAAATTATGTCTGGTTAAACAAAAATATGCATTATATATATATACTTGTATAATAAACACGTACACGTACTTCATATTGTACACGTACTCGTACCCCAAACTCTTCAAATTCCGCTGTGCATATTGTAATCTTGTAACAGAAACATCTTTTTAATGCATTTCTAGTTGTACAATTGTACATGTAATTCAAAGCAAAAGAACATTTTGGTATTGTACGCCTATAAATTTCAATGGGTCAAGGAAGCCAACTATAAAGGGGAATCATGTACTGGTTCAAACCTCCTTGCCAATTTCGAATTCGTGGTTGTTTAATTTTAGTTCTCAATGTGGTACCCTGACGATCCAGAATCGGTAAGCCAGATCGAATTGAAGAAAGGACATTGGAAATGGATTATTTTGGCATGGTGTATAACATCCAAAATGGCAAAACAACTAGGCTATCTTAACATTATTTAGGCGACCAGACGTATTTGGTAGAAGAACCTAGCCCTTCGAAGTATTTTCTACAAATTTATGTCGCCTAACGACTTTTTAGGGTGAAACAAGTTTATGTATAATGTTTTAAATTTATTGGGGAATGTAATGTTTCTCACAATAATTCATATAACGCAATTAAGTAACAGCTCCTTCACAGAGCCATAGACATATATTTTGGACTTGATCGTGAATCATTATTAGAAAAAGTACAAATTGTGTAAAAGTGAAAGAGATATCTCAATTTTATTTAAACAAATCGGTTTAAGAATACATAGGTGATTTCATAAGTGATAAGTATCAACTTACAAACATGCTACATTCCAAATATTCCTAATTCAGTTCTATGGCACATTGTAGGTAATAATTTTTAGTCTTTTGCATCTAGCTTAACTGGACATTTTATGTTTTTCCGTTTAGATTTCAATATTGTGTTTACTTAAGGGGGGGAACTGTTTTTTTCAATGATCAATATGTTCATTTATTGGTCTTGCCACGCTGAACAATAAGTTTCACTAGTGTGTCAATGATCACGGACAACGTTGACTACCCTCAGTATATTCGTGAAGACCCATAGACACACCGTTGCAAAGCCGTATTGGAACCGTATCGGACATTGAAAACTAGCATTTTTCCGAGGCCATCCGTGAAATTAAATCCGTAGTGGCACCGTCGAGATGATCCGTGAATGTGTGACCGGGGCATTGGTGATACAATTGCTTAGTAAGCAAAATGTTTTCAAATTAAGTGTACTTGTGTACAAGAGAGCACGATCGAAAATATTTGTATTTTGCTATAACTATATGTGAAAGTTAAAATTATGTTTACGTTTTGTTTTATAACGGATTGCGTATTTGATGTCATTTTACCGATGTCTGAATTATGTATATTCAAAATGAATTAGTGCACTTACATCTGAAAGTCTAATGCTTTTTGGTAAATAAAAATGATGTGATTAATTAGTGATTGATTTATTGAATAGTTTAGTAGTTAAATTATGTCTTTTATATTCTTATTGTAAAATATGGCAATCAGTCAAACCGGTTGTCATTAGTTTGCTTCAAGTTTAAGTAAATCATATATGAATAATTAAAATCAATCATTTTCATAAAAAATCTTTTAAAAGGGAAAGTCCCTAAAGATTGCAGCCGAAGGAGGACACACAGAAATAGTGGATCTACTTCTGGGAAAAAGGTAGCAGAAATAAACACAGGTTTAGTGTCTCAACACGCTTTTATAAATAGATGTTACTCAATGAGTGGTTATTGGATATTTATTTTATTGCACATGAGTGAGTTACGATGTGCGGTCTGTGCAAGTGCGCAACGATGTGCGGTCGTGCAAGTGCTCACGATGTGCGGTCTGTGCAAGTGCTCACGATGTGCAGTCTGAGCGGTTGGGAACGGTGTCTGGGCGATAGCTATCTTGGTTGGTATGCATTTAGGAAAATTTTATTGAGTATGCAATAATCGATGATGGGAGTTAGATTTCTAATGTATTGAAGACATGGTAAATATAAATGTGATATATAAAGGATATCCATTAAATAATAAATATGTATTTTATTTTGTTCTGTTTACTTGACAATTTACGTACTTGTGACTGTTAAACTGTCTACTGTACCGGCTAATTTGACCTTTTCAAAGTTAATTTTAAACATCTTCAAACTTGTTTTTTTTCTATTGTTAATTGAACAATACATCAGTTTTAGAATTTGATTGTATATAAATAACTAAAACAAACATATTCTAAAGCAAGACAGCTTTTTTAATTAAAACTATTGCCATGTGGTCTCATTTAGAAATTACATTTAGATATTAAAACTTAACTATACGCAAAATCGTTAGAAAGATACAGAGTACACTGTTTTGTAGCTACATTTATTCTAGCAAGATAGTACCAGATCTAAATAGTATATTATCTGGTTATACGCGCGTTCTTCAAGGTATTCATATACTTTTCTATACTAGCTAGATCTGTTGGACTAGTATATATGTATATACCTGCGCCATGATATTAGTTAAATTAAAAGTAAAACAATCCATGTCCAGTGGTCAGAAGTAGTGTCAGAGCGGCGAAATACACATACAATAGCTAGCTATATTTATACTATTGATATTGTGTAGGTAGATTTGGGGTGTGGCTGGGGTATAAGGCAGCCCAATGGGTAGACTCAAAGCATGTTTAAAATACACATATGCATGTACATTATATATGTACATGTAGTATAGAAAATTGATTTAAGATAAAATGTAATTCATTTTACGTCTTGTTGAATTTATTTTTTATATTAATTTTTTTAATATGAGTTGTTTCAATAATATAAAACTCATTGTTGGACTATATAAAAGCATGCGCACGGTACTTTGCCGTTTCCCCCCGACAAATAACCATCAGGCCAGTGTAATCATGCCGTTTAATCCACCTACTGTAACTCATCACTGAAATCGTTTCCGCTACACATATTTTTAGTATTTCATGTCGATTTTAAACCCCGCATGAACAAGTTACGTATTTTGACGCAACACCACAACACATGTATACGCTTTCCAACACCGGTTTTGACGTCAAGCGGCGATCAGAACATAATATTACGTCATTCGATTATTGATGACGTTGACAAATGATGACGTAACACAAAGAAAAGTAGTTCGGTCAAAGTTCACCGTATCAGCCAATCAGAATGCGTGCAAAGTTTAATATATCACGTGTGGTATAAACAAAGTGTTAAGCAACAGCTTCACTGTTTATTTGATATCTGAGATTTCAATAGCACCGCCTATTGTGGTAGAATGCTAATTAATACCAGAGTAAAATGTTTATATATAATTGCATTGATTTCAGCATGACACATATATTGTCCATTTAGCATATGTATTAACGGATATCGTTATATGCTCAAATATGTAATTATTACTGTTTATGTACGAATACGTATACAAGGCCCTACAAAATAATCTGTCATCGAATTTGGATCATGAATATGCGTTATCGTACTCAATATATTAATTCCCAAGAATTCTTAGCAGAGTTCCCGAAAATCCTACATTTTCTTTCAAAGTTATTGTCCACCCTTTTGCATCAACATTTTTGTAAACAACCCATGTATATTTAGAAACATAAAATCACACTTGCGTAGTTTAGTGTATCTGGGAGGTAATATGTTAATGTATGGGATATTGTAGAAGACAAATCCCAGCATTTGATAGAACGACATCATACCCTAAAAACTTGAAAATAAACCGCAGCTTATTGTTTTTTAAAGTTAGGTTTCGCCAAATGAAATGTAAAGACTACGGAATTGAAATTTATCCCGTACATAGATATAATCTTCAGATCATTTTTAATGCATACAGCGAATGATATGGGTGGTCAGTTGCCTAGCTTGACCAGGAAAATACTCCTCTGAAAATACAGCAAAGTCAAGCTTTACATAGAACATGACGTATTTTTTTCCAAAATGAGGCTGCATCAACAAACAGAAGCGTTCAACAAAAAGCAGTAGCAGTGACAATCTTGGCACGGTATGTTTTGTAAAAAATATAACAACAACATATCGAAGTGCGATGTTTATACAAATCAATATAATCTAAAACACTTCATGTCAATTACATACGCTCGCTAGCTTATATATGAATTAATACATCAAATATATATCTAGTTTGTCTGCCGCATTATGTGCACGGGCATATGTTTTGAAATTTAACTCACCACGTGCAACACGATTCTCTACAGCATCCGTGCAAGTTCCGCTTGAGATGGTGGCTTCTGTTTCTTCTATTGCTACATGCCATCTCTGAGTTTCATTCCCTGGAGATAATCCTAGGGTGCTACCGATTCCATTATAATTTCCTCCTCTTTGTTGCCGATTTAGATACATTTTTTTCTCACACGTTTTCGTTCAGCCACTTTGTTTACGTTCACTTTGCGTAACAATGCCCATGCGCAAACTTCGACAACACAATCTATCGCAGATTAATTTGCATACTATTCTGTCTGGCTGACATATCGTAATAAATCAAGGATTTCCTTCAATTTTGTATTCAAGACACATTTCACATAAAGAAATTAAATTGAGGTATTTTCAATATGTTTTTTTCATCTTTTCTTCTGTGAAAAAGAATTTTACAAAAAAATGTCAATTTGCTTGGGTGAAACCTACCTTTTATATAAAAAATACAGGCTTTTTTCATGTACTGGCTCATTTTCGAATGGGCTAACTTTCGAGACTTTTTTAGCGGTAGTCAAATGTGGCATGGTTTATGTACGAGGTTTATTATTAATTTCCTTATTTTGAGTTAGCTCTTTTAATTTTCCTTTTTTAATTAAGTTTTTACAGTAAAGCGATAGGCTGTGATATTGAGTTAGCTGTTCTAATGTTTAGAGATGATTAAAGAGACACTCTATTACGACATCTTAAACTGTAAGTGAAATTGTAATACGTGGTATTTAAAACAAATGTACAAGATCTGTTTAATATGTTGTTCTGTACGTATATGTATATGTAATGTACTTATACCATATACCACTTATTTATTGAACATGCCAACACATTCCACAATACCATCAAATTCACTGCCGATATATCGTCAGATACCAATATATTTCTAGACACTAGATCCACCTTAGTTGAAGGGGCCATTAGTACTGACTTGTATTCCAAACCTACTGATTCTCATCTATACCTCCGTCCCACCAATTGTCATCCCCTCGCATACAACCAGAAGCATTCCCTATTCACAAAGCTTAACGAATCCGCCGTATAGTGTTCGACAATACCACCTTCGAACGCCGGTGCAAAGAAATGAAATGCTATCTTCTCTCTAGAGGATACAAAATCGCATCTGATCGACCAAGAAATCGACAAGGTCCGCGCAAAAGATAGAGCCAATCTCCTCATATACCAAACCAGAACTGCCACTCAACGTGTTCCCTGTGTGGTAACATTCCACCCTAACTTACCACATTATCATTGAGTCATCAACAAAACTTAGGCGTATTTTCCCAGAGCCACCGCTACTAGCCTACCGCAGACCAAAAAATGTAAAAGACCTTGTAGTGAGCAGCAAACTTCCTCCTCTTGCTCCGGCTGCACAAAAGGGTTCATTCCAAACATGCAACAATAAACGGTGCATGATATGTCCATACACAGCATCCTCAGACAGATTTGAATGTGCTATCAACAACAGAGCATAAAACATCGACAGAACCTGACGGTGCAAATCCAGGCAATGTCATTAATCTCCTCTCGGTGAAGGGAAAAATGCACACTGCAATACGTTGGGGAAACACCGGTGGTACACTCAACGTCAGAATCATAGCAATCACCGCTGGTCATTCAATCAGACTTGGTTTTTTGGTTTTTCGTTTATTTTTTACGAGTCCTATTAAACAGCCAGGGTCATGTAAGGAGGTGCCAGGTTTGTGTGGAGAAAGCCGGGGTACCCGGAGAAAAACCCAGGTGATGGAAATTGGGGAGCACATTTGAGCTCAGTATTCCTTGACTGACACAAACCAGGCGTCTGATCGAGAAGAGTAGATTCCTGGATTTACCGATCTACTGACCGCGCTATCCCAAAAGGCCATCCAACAGTATACGTTTAACTATTACATATATTGACATCAATTGATCACTTGCTTTTCGATTAATTATCCCTAATTTCCAGCATTTTCCCGTTCTGTTCTACGCGTTTTTTGATCCTTTACATATGCTGCCCAGCAAAAGGCGACTAAATTTGGGACTTTGCTTCTTTGCCAACACACCGAGGAGATAGGCGACTAAATTTGCATCCTATACCAATGAAGCACTATAAATCTATTTCGCCACACATTTGACGTCACACGTGGCACGCTTTCCAGTCATCGCTCATATTAAATTTTAGCGTTCTGCCGAACAGCATGGATACACTTTTGTAGATCCGGCCTTCGGCTGCCACTTGCCGAAGGGTTGATGCGTTCCACTGTGCTGCTATATAGTTTAATATTTGTCAACTTTGTCCCGCATTAAACTGTTCGTATCCTATTATGTAATCGTGTTCGTTTTGTAATGTCCCTTGATGAAGGGGCAGATTGCCTCGAAAATTTGACAATTTTGTTTTGTGCACACGGTTTTGGAATTACTTCCTTGTCCCATACTTATACCATATATATACTGTGTAAATGGATATCAATTTGTATCTCTAGATCTGCTAATGTGAAGGTATATTAATTAAATATAAGAGTACATGTTCTCTTTCTGGATCATATATAGAATTGCACTAAAATAATTGAATACGTTTATTATTACGTTATCGACCAAGTGTATACACAAATATATTTATACGATTTCCGTCATGTTACTTTAAACAGCGTATTTTCGAATCAGGCTTATTTTCAGGATGTTTTTTCCCGTAGCTAGTTACAGGGGGTTGGGCTTTTCGAGTACGGCTTATTTTACGAAGCCGGCTTATTATCCAGTTTTTAGGGTATCATTATCCTAGCATCATTATGAGCATTCTGATTGTTTCATTCTTCCAACAAATTACTGACGCCACCCGAACAAATATCTAACACAATGTATATTGTCGCCATCATTGGTATAATTTCCTCCATACGTTCCAAAGGCCTACAATTCAAATATTTCAAATGCAGAAAACTACAGTACTTTAACATGTTTAGCTTCTGAAATCAATCGACACATATGTCATATATTGGTATTATTTTTCATAAAACATTACTTTCTCCGAGAGGGGTAAATAATTCTCTATCAGATTCTATCATTTCGTTAAATTTTGTCAGTGCAAACTTTAATATCAATTCTGTCTCAACTGATAACGTTCAATTCAATATACTATTCATATAACACTTGAAATAAAGTTTCAAACATTGAAGATGAACACAATATCTAGATCTTGTGGCCTGAAGAAACCAACATACTGGAAC
>NW_027188364.1:0-24464 GCF_041381155.1 Argopecten irradians | reverse complement strand
TTAAAGATGTCATTAATTAAATTCAGAACTGTATATTAACTCTCCTCATAACAATTTTAACTTAAAAGGATTTTGTCACTTAGGGAATCCACGTTCCGTTGTAAACTTATAAACGGTAATTGGAAACACAGACACCGAGTTCCTGTTTAAGCTTATTAGGATATAGGAAACCAGAACCCGTGTTACAGGTTTTATCTATAATTTTATGGCCATAGAGCGGAATTCCAGTTTATTAGGTTTCCTAACTCTTATTACATGATTCATATTCTAATTGTATTATTAAACAGGAAGCACGTATTTTAAAGACTTCACTGTGAATTTGGAATCAGAACCCGAGTTTCAGTTTTTTAAGCATTTTTACGGTAATCTATGCTCCAGTTCCGAGTTTACCGTTTTTTTTGGACTGATTATACGGTTCTTGGAACCTGTTACGGAGTTCACCAGTTTTAAGATTTTACGGATAAAAAACTTGGTACGATCGAGAGGGTCCGTTTCGTATTAACCAACACGCTTGCATAGTCATTCTGTAAAGATCAAATGTCCCATACGGGCACCTGGATTAATCGATTATTATAACTATATTATTGTAATGGGCAGAGAAACCGCCTCCTGATTCAAATCAGAACAGATGGATGAGTGAGCTCTGGGTTATAAGGCTTAATAAACATAACTTAGACACTGGTCATATGGCTATATGACATGAGCGAATTTGTTTTCACAAAACATGTGATTATAATCAGCATATGCCAATCTAGGAAAGTGAAGAAGCATTGTAATCCTTCAAAGAAGCCACAATGCTCTCATTGATCTTGTTCTGGGGCTGATCGTATTCAAACTGTTTATATCGATACCATCTGGATGGAGTGTCGCAACTGCCTCTCGCCATATTGGGGGTGCTTATTATGTCGCCGAACTACGACCTGGTTAATGCTGACTCAAGTTTCCTGTGTTCATACCAATCAATGATTAGATGAGCAAAGAGGACGGCAGTCTTTAGGTGGTATCTGCTTAAATCTGGGGCTTGAAAAAAACCTATATGATCTAAAAACAGAGCTGAATACAAGGCTAACCTACTGCGTGCGCAGATGAGGAAATATCACTCCTTCTTTATCTCGTGTTTAAGTAGGTATGACATTGTACAATCGTTTCCTTGGCTAAGTATTAAAAACCCGTCAAATTGTGCCAATTGAATAGGTCTTATTCAACATATTATTTTTTTTTTCCACTTGGGATTACTTTATTTTATTACGTAACCTCATACGCATTGGTACATGTTAAAGCAGCGGGAAATGATTATGGAATTTGAATGCGTTGGAGTTAAAATGGCTGGCACTCTTGGCAATCTTGACTTTTGTTTGGTGAGGCATAACTAGGAACCATTGGTAAAACCAATCTTCTGAAATTTCAGGAAAGGTTCCACTTTGGTGATTTCTGTAATATAGATGTAATATATTTTCTTCTCCAACTGCACAAAATACATAATGTTGCTTACATGACACACACTTGTTGACACGAATTGGCCATATAATGTATTATGCACATTGCAATTTAATGACCTTCTGTGGTAAAATAATTACCTCCTTATTAAAAGTACTGGCGAACCGGGTCGGTCGCGCGGTACCTTCTGACGGAACAGGACAGATAGAATGATTTCATGTTTTCTTATTACGCATCCACACTTATTGCGTTTCGGGACCCTATTTAAAATACTGGGTTATTCTGTAATTAAGTCTTTTTAATGGCATTTTTTTGGCCATCATCGGGCTCTTAATAACAGAACTTGGTTCTGGGTTCCCAGTTATTCGGTCAGGAACTCAGGAACTCCGCTACCCTACTTCATACGACCTCACCACGTATACTGTCACTCTGTTTTCGGTAACTTGGTATCCTGTACATCTGTACCCCTGTTACACTGTTACCCTCTACCCACCCCCCTACAACTATTCTGATTATATCCTTCAGTTACTGTGTTATCATTTTATTTGTTTTGATGGATATATTAAAGGTGCCTTGTGTTGTGGTTATAAGGATCTGCATTTCACAATCATGTTTGCCTTAATATGATGTTGCTATTGACGCCATTTCAGAGCTAGTGCAATTCGCGCGGGTTACGTCTCGACTTTGTTTGGATAATAGTAATTTGATATATTAGCTCTGTTTTATTTCACGTAATAAGACGTTAATTTAATTGATTCCTTTTTAATCTTTTGTAACTTCAACTAGAAATTGCTAATGTATCATAACCGCATGCATAAACTGTAACTTCATGTATGGGGGTTGGGGGGGCTTCAGGGTCTCATGGCTACACGGGTACAGGGTTCAAGGGGTTCTTAGAATTAGTTTCATGTCGGCCTGTACCGGGATGACCTAAAAGCCTAAGTGATCTCATTCCAGTATACAAAATGACTGGAATTCTTTCCTCTGTTTAAACTAATTGGTTTTTTGCACATGCCAATAATCAATATTTGTGCGGGACACCTGTAACTTATCACTTTGTTGTTGGATTGATAATGTGGATTTACAAGTCTATTATCGCCAATTTGTTTAGTATCTTATAATGAAAGTGGTTTAAGAGCATTATCGGGCTCCGTTTTCGAACCTACAATTTGACCATATTTCTAATTTCCAAAATAATGGAATTTCATGATTACTTTTGCATTCACATGTTGAGATCATTTAAATGTTCTTAGATATACTGATAACAGTAGGATGTTTAGCGGCTTGTTATTTAATAATGAATTGATCGTTTACACTCAATTTTTGGGGGGGTTGCATCATCGGCGCACTTGAAGCTCTGCTATATTGTAGCTCACAAATGTCTTTTAGACTGATAATTGCGGTCGTCTTTAGAGCTTCAAATTCGGTGACTCTTTACTATGCTAATGGGGGGGGGGGGGGGGGGGAGCAATGTAATGTTTATGCAATTCATAATAAACCGTTTGTTTGCAGTTTATTCGTACTTGTTGTTTAATCGCCTTACATACTAGGCTATTAATATACTCGAAACCTCTTTATATATTAGACATTTCTCTTCGATGACAATAGTTTTTTACTATAATAACTTATGTAAGATTTTTCTGAAGAGTTTTTATACGACAATTCACCACTGTACACCTAACCGTGAATTAGCTTGCAACATGGTTATCTATGTCATTAGATTCAAACTATAATTTAACTATATTTACAATTGTTTACATATTTTACAGACAATAGTATATTAATGGTACATTTATCTAATATCTCCAATAGCAATCCACACTACACATATAAACTCCCTTCAATTCTCACCACATTTACTCATTACTGTGATTCACTTCTTTATTTAAGTATATATTAATATATTTATATTTCAATTACTTTTTATTTACAACATTTAGTGATTTTACTCTTAATATTATAATTATTCAAATACAAATATTATTAACAACGTCTGATTGTACTTCCCATCTATAGATAAGTTATTGAGCTTCCATTTACCGCTTCAACTGTACACACTGGCTGACTTACACTATTATTCCCATACAAATTACTGTCTATGATAAACACGGTAATGTTCCCTCTGTAGTTCCATACACTCCATATACAAGATATAGGCCTGTTGTTGCACTGTCTGGACTTCAGGGCGCTGTTAGTGCCTAAGACCGTACGTATCCAGGGGTCAACATACTGACTGTACTGATTCATGTGTTATTAGTTCACGTCCGGCTCCTTATCGGTATGCTATAGGGTCGGGATACACATCTTCTAACGATCCAGAGTTCGTATCAATCATCACTGCCGCCATCCGCAAACTCATCTGCTGGCACCGACTCTTTGGGTATTTTATTTCGTACAAGTAGTCACCATAATATTCCTGTATATGGTGTCTCAAATCCCACACATCATGGGGAGTCATTTCTCCTAGGCTTAAAACATCCAATTTGTCATATTTCTGGGTTGTTGGCGTAAGTATGGGGAATCAACTCACTCTGTATATGGCCTATGTTCAGGCTCCCCTTATTACTATTGTTCACTTTAACAGGTGGTAAGCGTACGTCTGACGTATGTGTTGATGTTATGGCGTAGTCTTGGGCATGGAGGCTACAATATATAATTAATATAAACACTATCAGAATACCAAACACCATCTTTGTTAATGTATAATTTATACAAGAATAAATACAGGTATTGCATACCAAACACACCCGGGCTATACACCATCATCACGCCTTTCGGTCCGGAATACCGTCGTTCCTGTTTGACTCAATGACTGTGCAACAAATCATTCATGCACGAGCTCTTATTACACCTTTACGATCACGGTCGTTTATATACACGACATATTCAGGTATATTAAACATTTATTGGACCTTACGTTGGACATGATTTTCACGCTCCATTATGACGTTTTGGAATGCCCAAAATTCCTCCTGTAATCCATCAAGAGGTCGTGCCGTTATTTGCCCTCGCTTTGCTTACCATTTCGGCCTCACGCTTTGAGTTGTTCATTTTTTGAAGTTATCGCCGTGAGGATATGGCGACGGAGTACTTTATATTATTGCTATACAACTATACATTTACCAAATACTTAACTTTTAAAACACTTATTATGTAAACGTCTCCGAGGACAGGTTTTGTGAACTTTCCGCCTGGCATTGAGAATATAAAATGAGGGATATCTATTTTTTATTTCCACAACAAATCACGCATTCGACAAAAGGTCTACTTATTTCAGCATATTAGCTAATTCCACAATCATGGAGGAGTAACATCCCAATGGACCAACTTACTGTCTACTCAAACAATCGGACCAACGTTTTCACTTCACCCTCGGGATCGCATCTGATGGTGAACCCTGATATGGTTGTATACACCAAAACCGCCACCACATAATGATACACGAGACATTGGTTACACCCGTCAGTTTGTTGAGTGAAAGGAGTGGCTGGGGGTCTTGTTCTCATGAACAAAATGTCGTCCTTAGTGATTTCCTTTGGATCTTCCACAGCACTACCCAATAACATCAGCTAAGCAACGACTTGTCAAATTACTGCCGTATGGCGGTCCTATGACTCTATTTTTGGGGGGGTGCGGGGGAAGTTTACGAATGGCTGTAAGCCAACAGGGATAGGACGATTCTCCCAGCACCTCTGCATGAAGAAAGCATACTGCCCCAAATGCCATAATCAAGAAGCATAAGTCCTGTAGGATTAATATCACCATCCTTCTAAACTCTTGGCAACTTCAGATAGATTTGGTACTTGAAGATAAAACATTTCCTTCAGAGTCATCGAAACGCTGTTCACATGTCGCTTCGCAAAATACCTTCCTTGGTGGTGGTTGGCACCTTTGCATTGTCATGGTCGGTACAATGGTAAGGATATCAGCTGACACGAAATCGGTTTAAATTTCCGTATTATCTTATCCTGGGAATCTCCCTAGTAACACGTACGGTACCATGCTTCTTTGTCCTCACCGGTCGCACGGGATCGATATAGTATTGCAATTCACATTGTCTGGGTTTGGTAAATGACGACTGGTCTCCCACCACAATGCTGGCCTAGGCTCTTCCAGGATCTTCACTTATACCCAAGGCACATTTATAAGGTCTCATTGCTGTGTGATTTGCTTTCACGTTAGAAGACGTTTGAGTATGAACAAATCCCCTCAAAACACCGACTTATGGTCAGTGCACAGTTCGATAGTGTTGGTTAGAGATTATCATCTATGATAAACTTGCAAATTGACCGTTCCATACCTCGCAGGAGTTTCCCTCAGCGACTGCGACTCCAAAATGTTGCCGGAGCATTTATCAGTCTCAAACGGAGTCACTGAAAACTGGAATATTCACGATTGGACGTAGTGAATGCTGTTTTATCACCTGGGTTCTCGTGCGGAGCTTTGACATCGGCACCTGCCTCTGTTACACCATTTGCTTAAATATTGTCGTGATAAGTATTTGTGTCCAGTGGAGCAATTTGACGAATATAATTCTTCTGAAACTTAGGAATAGGCCTCTGAGTCATAAAATGGTGAACGCGGTTCGAGTTGGCTCGCCAAATCGATACGAAGGAGAACGGTTAGGCTTCGTACTTTTTTCAGTACTATCACCTCACGGGCCGCCGGTGTATTGGAGTCTCTCGACGCGATCACACGATGGATAACCCATTCGTAACACATTCTTATCTTGGTACTTCTTTATATTGGATTATTCCTCTAATGTCATGGTATACTCATGATCTCCTTCACTCTGACAGGTTCACTTGTTGTTGTCTTTATGTCATGTTTACATAGGTTTGTCTTTCCGGGTATCATCAGTGGAGGTAACACTATTCTAAATTCCGCTAAAAGTATTTCTGATATTCCATTTGTATGAACCTGAGTTCTGTTTCTCGGTATACGGCGAACGTCTCTCTTTCGTTCTTCTGTTTTCTCGTACGGTGGCGAAATTGTGTATGAGATTCCCAGGAGAATAATATTCATCTTCACTTTAGTCCTCGTACTGGTTCAATGGCTATCTAATAAACTAACTACACTGTCAGCACTCACCTTTAATCTTGTCTCACCATAACCCTGACATCTACGCTCTCAACATACAAACATATACAAAGGTTGGCGTGTTAACGTCTTCTCTCTTCCCATTCAAACTATCAACCTGTAATACTTTTGACACACATATTTTCCTCAATATTGTTTGGTTGCTCTCTACACTGCATCAAGTGGTTTGTTCCTTTTTGGTCTCAGGTAGTCAGTACTAACTTCATTGTATTACCAGGTTCCATGTACAACGAGCTTTTGCTTCCTGTTGTTGGTTCACTTTGCTTGGCGTGACCTTGATGTTCGAAGTTGCTCGTGTGCAATATACTTTCAAGTTCTCTTATAATTTATCTTTTTTAGGTACACACGCTTCGGGTATGGGGGGTCTTTGTTATCTGGGTCTGCGATACTGCCTTCGTACCTATGTTCACGGTCGATACATCTTCTCGGTCTCCTCTGACCGTTCTCCCGTTGCCCATAGGGGGTGGTAAGGACCGTTGTCACGATAAGTTGGCGTATTGACATTAATGTGCTGAACTCTCTTGCATTTATGTCCAAGGTAAAATCTGAGTTCACACAATCTGTCAGTACTTCACGTGGAATTTCCAACACGACTATAAATTCATTCTACCAGGGCCTCAGCCGAGACACGCTCAGTTCTCGATAACATTTAAGGCGACGGCTTCACGGGTACCGGGTAGCTGTAATACTTATAGTATGTAATCCGTTGGCTATATCAACGCGATTTTTTAATCACCCCATATTATCGGGGAAGGGGGGGGTCAGTTGTAAGAACGGTTACCATACTACGTGTTAGTAATGGTCCTCTATCAAATGTCTATGGCAAACACGCTGGAATGGGGTATCTCATAAGTGGGCATTTTGTCCAAGAGGTACCTTGCTAATCCTACACCTTTAGGAATAGTCCTCTGGCACACATCACAGGACCTATAGAACCCTAGTAAAGTCTGATGCCATAACCCGGCCAAAATGTACTCTGTGCGGAGTTCCTATCCCATAGTCTTCTTAGCTCCACTAATGTACAGCCATCATTGGTATCATGTTGCGAGAGTCTCATAACTGTAGACCGCATCTTCTCAGGTATCACCTACTGCTTGAAAAAAACCTCGTCCTCCTTCAACACCTGGACTTTGAAAACTATCTGCTAAAGCAACCCTCGTCCTACATAAAATACTAGACGACCCTAACCATTCTGTTCTGTCCTTGACACTACTCTTTCCTATGCGAAATGCCAGATACTTCGCCAAAGAGCGACCATTCAAGTACATCTGTGTCTCTTTAATCTCATGTGGGCTTCCGATATCCTGCTTCACTTTTGGCACCTTCCAAAGGACCGATATTGCTGACCATTCTCTGTTCACTTGCGCCTCTTGTCTGTACCAGATTGTACAGACTTCTTTTGGGTTTCCAGTCCTTATTCTGGTCCATTAGCATGTCTAACCCCTGGAATATTCCCACAGTATTACATCATTCAAGTGGATTTATCCATACTCACATAACCTGCCGACAAAGTAAGACTTCCGCACAATCACCTTTAGTACGGCGAGTCTACAAACTAAAAAAAAAACCACCTTTGCAATGGGCAACACCACACACACTTTATCACCTATTCGCCACGACACAGGTCTGTGTCTACTCCTGTAAATATCCTCATCAGCCACCAGAACTTATACCGATTAACTGCTCCTGAAACTCCAGTGTCCCCTACAGCACCATCTACAGAGTGATTCACCATATTGCGATACCTTTATCACGGGCCATTACACACAGATCTTACCTGACGTTCACATGATGTTGACATTATATATTCGTCCCTGATGCCTCTGGTTTCACTTCCTTCCACTAAATCCTTTCCATATCACAATCTCCAGTGAGGCTTGATCAATAAACCTTTTTACCTCTGGCCGAAATACACCTGAATCTGGCCTTTCTTCGACCTTCTTTAGGACAGTTGTACGTACTGTGTGTACGTGGTCAGTTTTATTACATATAAAGCAAATGCTTCCATGATCCTAGGACTGTAGATTGGACCATAGAACTGTACTGTCGGTCGATGACTGCTTAATATTCTTGGTTGTCTCGGACTTACCATTTACCCCATTGAAACTGCTTCTTACTGTCCATCAGGACGAAACTTTAGTGTGATTTGTAGTCGTATTGCCCTCTAAGCATCTGCGAAAAACGGTATCGATCAATTTAGCCTTCTCGGTAAATCGTTTGCTGGAATACGCTCCTTCAGGAATCAATGTTCTAGTTCGTTGCAACAAGCTTGGATAAACTGGTCCCGAATGATCATGTCTTTTAACACCCTCAAAAACAGTTTTCGGTGATATTCGCCTTCTCCAACCATTCTCAGGAATTGTATATCATCTATAACCTTACGGCAAAATGCACAAAAAGTCTCTTCCAGCTTTCTGGTCGGCCCGTCTTAAACTTCTTCCTTAAATCATTGCCATCAGTTGTTCTTCAAATCTTCTATAACAAAGCATTCCTTCACAATACGGATATAATCCAGACTCTGATCCACTGGTGCTGTCGGCTTCCTAAACACATCCAATGCCCTTCCTTTAAGCATTACACTCAAATTGTGATGCCCACTGACCCTTCCCTATCCCGCATCCTTGGGTAGTAGCACAATCGTTCAAATCTCTGCAAAATATGAATCAATGTTGTCTCTGCCCTCCTCAAACGCTGGTAATTTAGGTCGCCGTAAACAGTCACTACCGACTATAACTTTCGGTTTAACATCATGTATGCTTACCCTTATGCTCCAAGATTTCTACCTGCCAGAAGATGTTCTATTTAACAGCCAATTCACTCCTTCTCCTTGGCAAAGTTGCCAAACTGAAATCTCTAGTTCTTCTCAGTTGCTTCAGTCCTCTTTTGGATCAGCTCCAGCTCATGCTTCCTGTCAGCTCTCTATCTTCCGAGCCTCCGCTCGCGTTGTTCTCGCTCATCCACCTTTCACCGATTAGCCCTGCTCTGATAGGAGAATGTTGCCAGCTCTTTACCTTCCAGACCATTTATCCGTACCCATTTCCTTCAATTCTTTTAAGGAGGTCATTGTACACTATTGTACTATACACAATACTCAAAATAGGGCTAAGTAACAAATATCCTGGAACATTTAATCATAAGCAATTGCCTACAAAAACAACATATTTCCTAACCTGATCTAATACCTACCTGTATATACCATACCTTAAGTATCTTGAATAGTAAAATAAAAGTATAAATCACTTACCTCTCATTGTAGACGAATGGTCACTTTCATAGATGAATCCTGTATAGCTGGCTCTTCTTGTAATTTAACTATTGTGACACCACACTAAGATCGCGCGCGATCGTCCCACTCTCAGAGCACACTCTCCAACATTCAAAATTCATCTAAACTGATTTTCCAAATTCATATGTCAAACGCGTGTGAGCAATTTCATCCACACCGCCTGCCACCAAAAATTTGTAACATACAGGCGAGACATATTGCCCACATGTTTCACAAATGAAAGAACAACAAATTACAATATTTACATTTATTTACAATTTACAGCATACGACTATACAGAAATATACAATATCAATTTAGCCATCCATCAACTCCATATACACTCCCACAATACTCCCACAATACTCATTTCAGTGAATCACACTTTTATATAGTATATATGTATTATATTTTATCATTACAATATATTTTATTAACTACTTTAAGAATTTACACTTATCTAATAATAATACTAACAATATCCTAACACTAATGTTATTCCCTACCACCCCAGGCATATATAATTTCGCGTCATGAGCTCCAATACCACGCTACACTGTACACTGCTGCTTCCACTTATCCCTTACACAAATGTCAATGATAAACCGGTTTGTTCCCCTCTGTCGGTTCCATATAACATCCATATACCAGATATGCGCCAGTTGTGCCTGTCTGACAGTCTAGGCCGCTGTAGTGCAAGACCGTATTTTTTCTGGACTCTACATCTGACTGTACTGATTACTGTGCTTATTAGTTCCGAGCTCGCTCCTTTATGGTTATTGGGTCGTTGAACCACATCATCAACGACCTAGTACGAATATTTCAGCTACAACTGCCGCAACACACTGCTGGGCCTCCATAGGGTATATCATTTATCGTTAAACAGTAGTCACCATAATTCCTGTAAGGGTCTCAATCCTCTCACCAGGCAGTGTCATCTCACCAGGCATCAACACCAAAATGTCTTATTTCTGGGTAGTTGTGTAGTATGGGGGAACACCACATCTGTCATATGGCTGTTTCAGGCTCCAAGTACTGCATATAGTTCAACATAAAGGTGGTAAGCCGTACGTATGTGTAGTTGGATATGGCGTAGTACTTGGGCCATGGTGACTATAGACAGATATAGAAATTATTAAAACATATCTGAATACAAAACCTAACTTTGATTAAAAGATTTAATTATACTGGAGAGAGAGTAAATTACAGGTATTGAATTACCAAACATCGACAATACAATTCATAGCATGCTCTACGTCGCATACGCGTATCCTGTTAGCATCAATACTGTCAACAAATCTTCATGCACGTGCTGTTTAATACATACTTTTCGCTCACGGTCGTTCATATACACGACAGTATACAGGTAATACTTAAACATATATTGACTTAACCACGTGACTGCATTTCTCGCTCATTATGACTTTTGCGAATGCAATTACCTCACTAATCCATCTAAGATGTCTGCCCAGTCTTTTATTGCCACAACGCCTAAGCTTTCACCTTTCTGCCTCACGCGACCCATGCGTATGTTCATATTACATGAAGTTTACGCGTGAGAAATGGCGCGTAATTTAAAAATATGCTAACAAACCTATACTTTCCAAATACTTAACTAAACACATGTAACACGTCTCTCGAGGCGGTCCTGTGACATCCACAAATTGTGAATTTGACGTCTTGTGAGCGGTACGGTAGATACTGAGAATGGATATGTTATGTTTGTTTTGGACAAAATAATATGTAAATGAAGGTATACGCATCTAAAATAATAGGAAAACTACGAAAAAAGTATAGAAAACTGTTACCACGAGTGATTTTTCGGAGGACATGTCCTACACTACGACACATAAGGGACCTCAATTCGTACCTGGCCGATAAATAGGTATAGTAGGCCACGGTTACGTATATTCGTTCTTCGCGCGGTGTACTTTGATTTGTTGGGGGTTTAAAAATCAACTTATTTACTTACTTGTAGAGCGCATCAGAGGTCCATACGTCTACTATAGCTCAGTTTTTTATTCAGAGTAGTAAGTAAAAACAACTTTATCATATTCCTAAAAATGTGGTCTTCCACTGTGCCCGTATCGAAAAAATGAGAATTAAAAAACGTAGTTATATATTTTAATTCAATATCAGCTAGACTGCGTATGAATTTTATTTAAAGTATTTAGTCCTGTAGAGCCCATGCGATTGAGTCACCGTACTGTAATCCGAAGGTTCAGAGTTTGACTCACCACCATAGCGCTTCTATATCTTCTTTTGAAATATCTGGTTTTGTTATGTAAATAAATATTTTCAAAAATAAAAATTTAATTAAAAAGTTAAAACAAAGATTGTGTGACACGACGTCAACTAACGTTTGGAAAGAGGATTAGTTGCATAAAATGCACTTTTATACAATTCAGAAAATTAAAATTAATACTGCCTTTTCGGTTTATATGTAACCGATGTAAGTAGGTCACTGTCATTATATTTTTTGACCTAGAAGATCCATTTAATGTCAAGTGACATTTTACCTGTAACGTTTTTCTAGCTCGGGCAAGAGCTGTGCGCGACCTAGGTCGTGACAGATGGAAAATTGGCAATTACTTCTTTGACAAAAACATGCAAAAAAGTCCACATGGTTCGGCACTATGTTTCAGTTACCTAAAAAAGCCATGCCATTATTGTTACAGGTATACTAAACTGGGTGGGGTGTTTCTTTTTTATAGTAGGTACGGGGAGCGTTTCGAAGCTCTTTGACCTTGTCACGGAAAATGGAGGTTAGATTAAATATATATTTTGTTTGAACGAAATTCAAAAGGAATTAGGCACAAGTTATTCAACTTAGAATTGCCCCTTCTCCCATACAAATATATATGATTATTGCATAATAAAATATACAATGACAGGCAAATCTGATTAAATTACAGATCCTTATTATCAATACGTTTGGATAAGAGGATATAAGAAATTCCCATTAGGGGTCATGTCCAGATAGAGACCCTTTGGAAATGGTCAATAAACATTGCTACTTACATAAAGTTTGAAAGTGACATTTCAAGGGACGCAAAACGATTCAGAAAGAATTTATTTTGGTTTACATAGTCCATCTCGCCCAAAGAGCACAGCAAAGCTAATTGTATATGTATATAGGGACGAAATATAGTTTTCAATTAATGTGGACAAGTTGTAGGAAAATTGCATCTGATATGAAGTACACGTGGTATAAAGGTCATCTGGACATGACCCCCTCTGGGATATTGTCTGATCTTACTTTTAAGCAGTGAAGTGGTTATAAGCAATCCTGTATTTCCAATCAGATTGAATGACAGGCAAAATTCAAGTGGTAGGTGTATTCTAAAACACCCCACGAATGGTGATTGCAGGATAAAAACACATGTTAAACCAAGTATTTAGAAAACCACGTCTATGGGCCGAGACGAGTACCGTGGAATAGGGCGTCGATTCTTCGCTCTTGATATTTAAATTAACCATGTCCGTAAGGTATGGTCAGCAGACCACTGGAGTCGTGTACGATCACCCAATAACGACTATCCCTGTTTCTTTTCAGAGGTTCTTCGAAGTGATCTCTGAAGGGACTGTAAGATTCTTGTCTTGTGTAACCACTTTCCCTTATCTTGTATTTGCCTGGTTATGTAATTTTCTTCTTTTTTGTACAATTTATGTGAGTCCAGAGATATACTCCCTTCACTCTCAACTTCTATAAATCATTCATACATCCATTCAGTTAACAGCTGAACTCAACCTCCTTCATTAAGTAATATTACATGCTTCGTGTTCGGTTACTTTATTCGTCTTAATTCACTCGATTCTTCCAAGTGTTTCTCATATCTGTTGGTAACGGGTTACGTCATTTTTCGTTTGTTCTCAATTTTTGGCCACAGGCACTCGTGTTCACTTCATCATTGGATTCTCGTTTTCTTTTCGTGACTCGTTTTCTGGACACCATGTTTTCACATGTGTCTTCATAAATTATACAACGTCCGTTGAACAACTGATACCACAAATACAAATCGTCACAGACTGACCTTATCTTCTTGATCTGGTAAAGATCTGTTGCTACAAACACAGCACGTTATTGTTGTTGCTGTTGTTGGTGTTGTTCCTGCTGCTGCTGTATTGCTGTTACTGATGTTGTTGCTGCTGCTTGTGGTTAGGTAATATGTCTGCTCGGTTAGTGTGTCAGCCTCGAAATGATCTTTAGAACTTGTGTCTTTCTGTCCTTTAATAGTCCGAGTTCAGGAAAAAAATTCCCACGTCTTCATGTGGTAATGATTCGGGTTTATTCGCGTGGTTGCGGTTTTTTGATCGGCTATGAAGATCGACTCGCCCATAAGGTGGCTTCATTCTAACTATACACTCTGTAATAGGCTTAATGCACACACCTAGGTCAAGATGATATTTAGGGGGCATGCTAAACATCACTCGTTTTAAATCAGGGTCTAGAAAACTTAAAATTATATAGAAGTTTTTTTTAATGAATTGTTCTCAGTCTGAATCGATTAATGTAAACCTTCAACTTGTTAGTAGAGATAGAATAATTCATTTTCAAAGAGATAACAATCACTACATGTCATAACAGGGATTTTTATTTTTTTGTTTCTTGGGGGGGGGGGGCCTATTTTGTAAACCGCGGCTACAAGCACGGTCTCAACAAAGTTCGATGGAGGTCTCGGCACGGCAATACACTGGACGAATGTTAAGAGAGAAGAATAATATCTATAAAAATTAGCACAGCTAAGTTAAGACAAAGAGTAAACGAAGACGGAGCATAGCATTTGGCCGTTTCGGACGAGTGAATACATTGACAGCACCGCTGGCGATAATTGTCTGTCGGAATAGGCTGCGAATACTCCTCACCGATAGCGGTCATGCGCTATTTCAGGATAAGAGAAGTCACTATATTTGGAAAGTAAACAAATCACCGTGATCAGACAGAGATGAGCTAATCTCATAGTAACACAATTCCCCCCATATATATTCGACCAATGGCCATGATCTCATGAAAGTATAAGAGCTTGTAAGTAAATTAGTGATCACGTGACTGTTTATGTTTTTCTTCTCATAATTATAGTGATTTCTCTGACCTGCTATTCCTTTCTAAGTTCGCAGCAGGGGACAAGACTAATAATGTGTGCGATAACGCGATTGTTATACCAATGTTTAGCCATTTAGACCTTTGTTCGAAACTTCCAGTCTTCACGTTGCTTCACGTAAACATATACGTCCGAATTCGTATGCTTACTGTCGTTAAGCTTGTGTAAGAAGTCAGGCACTGTATATGTGCGGTGCACCTAGATTTATACAATTTGTAAAGTATTTAGTAAGTTATTATAGTGTAAACATTTACACTCTAATATTAAATATTTCTTTTTTATTATTTGCACGCCACAATACTGTGGCATGGTGTAATGGACCCATCAATTGAGTTTTCCTCTGACCCTCTTTCTGCAGATATGGAGAAGCTCTGTATAAAAGATCCACTTTCGACAATAAACGTCAGTAAAAGTTAAAGTCCTCAATGTAAATGTTGATGTCAGCGTGATGTAACTTATATTAATGTGTTCTCACTAGGAATTGAGCCAGTGCGTCTCCGGACTTAACACAGGGTTAGACTGAGCAAACCGAAGAACAGTAATTAGTGCTCCAAAAGTCTTCGCTATCTTTTATTTAACCTATTCTTTTTTATTTTCTAATATTTTACATTTTGTTTTTTGATATTTTATACATGATCTCATCCTATTGGCGTTAATTTTTAACCATAATCTCTCGGCGTAATTTTGTAGAAAATTTATCTACACTTTCCGTTCATATATTAATTTTCATAATTTTTTCCCGATGTTTTCGTTTTCACAAATTATCATATGATTTTTGTGCTACACTTAAACTTTTTTGACCGTCCATTCAACCTTCTTTGTTCTTAAAGTAAACCTAAACATGGCAACGAAAAAAGTTTTGCACATTGTAATGAAATTTACAGGTCTTCTCAAAATGCACACACTAAGGAAAATAGCATGTAAACATATTATGAGCTGAAAATGTGTAGATCATTTTTACATACAAGTATGGATAACATTGGTTAAATTCTGCAAATAGTTGAGATGAGCGAAAAATCAAACAAGAAAATGTAAAAAAATACATAGACATATATAGGGATACAAAATTATACGAAGACTTTTGGCACACGACGAGGCCTGTAACATAATATCTAAGCTCTCTGTCAGCTGAGTGACACTACACCGTATTATTTTAATAAACAATTTTACACTGTTCAACAACTTCTTTTACATTCCACACTCTATTCACTCTCCTTTTTACATTCCACCACATGTTCCAATCCTTCTCTTTAACTATTTCCACATCACATGATTCTTGCTACTTTTCTTTTTCACATTCCACCACTGCCTCCACTTTCATTTACATCTCCACACTGTTTCCACTCCTTTTACACACTTTCTTAATCACAAACTGATGCTGATGTTTTACTAGGTATAATTTACAAGACAAATATTTCTGTTAGGAACCGCACTCGATTCATTACTTCAGTATTCATTTGTTAATTCAGTAGCTATCCCTATGGCTATTCTTTAACAGATATTTTACCACAAGTAGACTGTTACATATAAAACATATAATTAGAAAAAAATATTGCAAAATTGAACTTCTGTGTTAAGAATACATATATTTCTTTTTGTCATTACAAAAATCACGTGTGTTTATAATTTTGTGTGTAAAAACGAAAAAGATTTTTTATCACATATATATTGGAAAATATATTGAACAACTATCTATTTTTCTAATAAGTATGTTTATATATTTTTTTTAATTTTGCCTCGTTTAGTCTTTCCATTACTCGAAATTGGATTTGATGGACATTTTTATTTGATCCCATAAAAGTTACTATAACAGGTTGTTCCAGATCACTTCTACTACGCATCTCTACTTCTCTACCCCCTGAAAACAATCGCACAATAAAACTGAAAGGCAGTATCAGAGGAAAAAAATCTTAACCAAAGACACATAGGCAGAACAGCTATTTCCTTTGAAGATTAAAGATTACAGAGAGAACGAACGTCCAGCTTCAATGGCCACACAGTTAACCACAGGTTTCAGTTATCTACGGCATCATTCTGATGTGCAGCACTAAGGACAATATATATTCTATGTTACTCTGTATGCGTTGGTTGCCTACCAGTTCTATTTTGAAATAGTTAGAAGGTGGCATAGATCGATAGGTCGACCGGAACTACGTGGGAGTATCGTGGTTGCTCTAAAGACTTACCTAATTCGTATTTTGGGCACACACATTTAACATGTGAAAATAATAGTGTCCACTTTTATATATACAGCATGATGTTATTAATTTATTGGATAAAAACCTCTTACTTTGATTTCAAATGGATTATCATGTATATTAAAACTAACTGTAACTATTTTCTTTTGGAGTAATACATGGATTCTCAGCAATTTTCTAAACATCTCACTAAGACCGGTTTTGTGTCCAAATTGATTGCTATGATTTTGATGTGTTTATGTAGGTGGTCAAAAACTGCCCGTATACATACTTCTAGCATAGTAGAGAAAAACATACTTAACGGTTATGCTATAATGTTAATACTATTAATTCCCCTGTAAGTAGCACAATATGAACTGGGTTTTCTGCTCTAACAACAAAACTCTAAAGGCACGTGTTGTCGAACATTGTGAATTTAATCCAAATTCCGTGAAATACTCATTACAGCTTTAAACGTTAAAAGGTTGGTAAAATCTTTCTTGATAACACAGGACGCATCAATTTGAGTGCGTAAAACGACTTGGTGTGATCTCTCAAGTTGCCCCCTACTCTGATTAAGAATAAATCGTATATCGTTCTTACATAATGAGTTTCCTTTCATTAACCACAGGGTAATATTGGCAGATTAGTCGGATAGTTAACACAAAAACCACAGTTTTATTACTATTTACAGATTGTCGGTCTTGTATTTACTTCGCATAAATTTTCGTCGGAGTTTAATATTGAATACACTGTGTAAATCATATTAGAACATACTCCTTTAATGGATTACTCTACAAGTAAATAAAACACCCTTCCTTTTGCAAATACCAAAAGAGTTGATGATCCGGGGAATGTCGTTACTTTGGAGTCTATGAGTTATATTCAATTTTAGGTCAAGTGAATTTTACACAGGTAATAGTTAATGTGTGTGAGCTTCCCTTTAAACCGTTCCGGACTGGATCAAGTCAATGTGCGTTGGTCGTTAATTGGACACGTCAGTCTCGGATTACGTGTAAATATCCGATCTTTTCAATCAGAATCAAATACCAGGAAAACAATCTTAACTATTTCTGGTTAGTTACATAATAAACTCGGTCATTATTTGAGTTGAAAGCTTCTTATTTGAGATATAATCTGCTCATGTGTCGGCAAACGAAGGTATTTTACGCACGACCATAGAGTATAATATAGGCCGAGAAGGGACAATATCTTATTTAACATGAAAAGATAGTCTTACGATAACTCTTTGTGTATGCTACTGTTGAGATAAATTTCCGAGGGGGAAATCCTACATTGTTGATTTTTGTGACTTATAAAGCGAGAATAAGAAAATGTAGAAACACACTCGGGCTCTCATCACAATGCCCTGCAGAAGATGTATTGATCGCTTTATATTGATACTACAACACTGCGTGGTGTTATTCAACTCTCTGGGTCATCCACTAAATGGTGCAGCGAGTTTGATTAACAATATATTAAAGTTCAAACCAAGACACTCTACTCATTTACTATTATATCACTATCTCTTGATTGAGCCTGAATCGATAATCCTTAATATACAATATTACATGATTCGTTTGTTCTTTAACTTTCGTCTTATTCTCACTACGATATCTCCATGTGTGTTTCTATCTGTATAGGTAAAGGCGTTGTTCATAGATCGTGTGTGTGTATCAGATTAAAGAAACGTCAAGGTCTATGGCAATCGCCACGGACAATTTTCAAATGCCCGTTGTCACTACTAGACGAGCACCACCTTACTAAGGTTACACATGACACTAAATTAGTGAGCCGTTGAGGAAACACTTTATTAACGAGAGTTGGAATCAACATTAGTAAGTCTCACTTTCTCGAGTATCAGACACTACACTTGATGCGCATCCCTCTTTGTGTGTACGAAAACTCTACGTCTAATGAGTAAATTCGATTGATCTGAAGCAAAGCATCACCTATAATGCGCAGAGTAGAGTTAATATCCATCAATCTCATGCTTATAATATCTGTAATTGTTTACCTAGTGTCAAATACCTGGCGATTGGCATTTTCTATTCAGACATCTTTCATATGTTTTGTATTAACCCAAGCATCTAAAAATGTCCCGAGATGACCCATTACTGGTCATATGATTAGTAGGTAACAACCAATCATAATTGTAAACAGTGTTTTATATACTATTTACAACCGTTTGGTTGTGTGAAGTGAGTCGCCAACCGACCCCCCATCTTCCCCTCTTTACACAGGTTAATACGTTACTGTTATATTTCATTATTAATCATACAAATAACAAACTTACACTGTAGAACCATTAAGAATTATATACTAACGCAATCCATTATTACACCTATTGCATGATATTTTCTGCATACTATCTTCGGTACCTCTTTGAGACGATTTCACAATAATGCACATGTTTTCCCATGAGTAGTCCACATATACAGTGTACGTGGCCATTAACACTGGACCGGAATACTTGGAACTCCTTCCTTGAAGCTGTCTGTTTCGAAACGCCATCCAGACAGATGCTTTCCAGGCCACCATTATAAGTACTACTAGGCCTCTTCTACCAGTCACTTTTTGTACCCTTGTTTTATTTTTCAACCTTATATTTATTACATTATACTCTTAAGATATATCTATACATATATTGACAATACACTTACATACAATTGACCTCGCAATAGCTGAAACACAACATAACACACACTCAAACAATGCACATTCATACAACTCACTTATAGACAGAAGCCGTACCCTATATGAATTATTCTTAAATATCTTTAACAACCCAAAACGTACGTGTACTCGGACCATAATTCACACCCTACTTTTAATTGACTTATATCGCTATCAAACACGAAAAAACTTACTAATTAGTATACCAACTTAACAGGCATGTGCTATGCTTGCTATGTAGACCACATGTCCTCAATTATATGCAACATACATCTGAATATTAGCACAATTACATTTAAGCAGGTAGACATGTGACTGGGACGCTTAATATAAGAAGTGTTTCTAACACCAATATTTTGGTTCAATATCTTCAATGAAGGATGATTTAAGACAGAGATTACTACGAATTGGGTACGGGTTAAACCACAAGCACCCCACACCCACCCCACAACGCCAAAAAGACCGATACAGATCACATTAAAACAAAAAGCATACAACATGTATTGAAACCATCACACTGAGATTGAACAGGAGAGAGGTATACAAAACTGAAGACTAAGGCCGACCCAAGAACAGATCAGAATCATTAAAACTCTGGTAGGAAAAACTGACTTTGACAGACTTACAATGTACGCTGTGTCAGAATAAGAATGACAACTGATTACATGGATCGGACATAATTGACCAACCATGGTATAGACACAAAGCCCGGGGGGGATGGGACACATACTGTGATTATACTAAAAACTATTTCATTTCACACTCGATTAGATATAGCGAAGAAGCTATCCTCATTTTAAGAAGAGAGAGAGCTCAAAGGTACAGGGAAAACTACATATATAAATACCAATGTACTCAGGGTACATCCAAATTATATGTTGCATTGCCAGAGGTCTGGAGACGTGACTATGTAACAAAAAAAACCTATGTATGAATATAAAATTTAATATGAAAAGGGGTGGCTCAATAAACATTGCATACTAACAAAAACATTCACTTAAAATGTCATATTTCACACAATGGCAACAATTACTTTCACATAATTACCAAATTTCGAATTAGAACGGCATTCGACTTTTATTACAGAAATTTATATAATTCTGGATCTTAATATATACCCAAAATCTAGTACTTTTTAATCAATAAGATTTCATTATCCAGCCACAATAGCTCTGTGGTGAAAATACTCCAAAGGAAGAGAAGTAAATGCTCTTTTCTTAAGTAAGGCGGGGCTAAACAGGAGTTCAAGTACTGAATATAATCGCAATACTCACAAATATTTGCTTAGGTTCTTTTAGTAAATTTCCAAAAGACAAATTGTACTATTGTTTATACCTTTACATGAATCCCAAATGATACAGATTTGACTATGGGAGTCACAATAATCTTTTAATAGGAACCGGATTCTGTCACATAGAATATTATTGTATAATTCTTATTTGAAAACCAATGTAGTATAGCCATTTCTGTCCCGGTTGAAATAAGGGGAATTGTTATTCTAAATAGTTATTTTATTTCATTTTATAACTTGAGTCAAAATAATAAGGTATCCAACTCACTCTGTACATCGTGGTTTTCTCAGCGGGGGAGTAGCATCAAATACAGATTAATAAAAATCTTTAGCTACTATTCTGACTCGCTATACCAGTAAAAGATACCTTAAAATTCATGTGGTTTTAATGGGTTGATGAGGAGTTCACTACTCAATATGCAATTTGGTACTATCAATAAATCGACCGGACAATCTACATGGCTTACAGACCCACAAAGGACCATGCCAATGTTAGACCAAAAGTCTGACTTATTAAAAATCTATGAGAAAACACAGTTTGATCGTGGTGTACAAGCAGTATCAGTGTATCCCCCCCTTCTATATCTAATCTGGTCATATATTGGTAATCACAACACACTCACTTGTGCAAGGTTTCTGGATTACAATACGCTCATTTATTTCTCCAACACTCTTTAATATCTTGCAAAGAAATACCAAATATGATTGTTTTCAATCTTACGTTTTCTTGTTTATAATCTTAGATAGGACTATGATTATTGGGGAATTTATTCAACTTAAAATACTAATATTGGAGAAAATCTATATGGTTTGGACAGTTGATTAGTCCATGTGTTACATATATTATGTCTCTCCATTGTCTTGTTATTGACAAGTAATTTGCTTTAAAGATGTTTGATCAATAATTTGACACACTCATTAATGACCTTGTTTTGCAAGGGACAAACTGTTGTAGAATATTGCTTGATTAAATGTACGACACGCTATTTTGCACATGAGAAGTAACCAAAGGATTCAGTGGAGTACGCGATTTGTAATCGAACAATTCCTAGGTATCATAGAAATCATAGCGAATACAATGATATTAGGTAATTGTACAACATAGCGGAATGAGTATTTTGATTACTAACCAGAAATCTAAATTTATTTTATGTATCTTTGCAAAATAACCTTACACACGCAATACTAAAAATCTTCACGTTTGTACAGGGAATACCTAATCTAAAAACCTAAATAAGTTACATTCTAGGAAACGTGAATAATTTGGGCATACTATAAATATTCTTAGTGTTAAAACTGGGTATAAGACTCTTAAAAATAATGCGTTTTATCCTGTTTTGCAAATTGTAACTCTGATCCGATAAAACAAGTCAAGAATCTTACCATAGTTACCAAATTATTTATATATCAATATTAGCTTCTATACTCATATCATCGCAAGTTATTGGCTCCTTTTGGTGTAACCGCTGCTAAAAGCTCGGGGGTACCCTCAAGGTTCGATGGATGCAGAGTGTCTCGGCATAGCATTCTAATTGGAGACTGTTAAAATAGATCTATAAATACGTAAAAACTTACACTAACATAAGTCTAGTTAGAAACGAAAGACGTGACGATTTGGCCGTGGGCCGAGGTGAATATTTGTTAGCACGTTTGCGATATCTGTCGGTCGGAATAGTCTGGTCCTCCGCTGCGAATGCTCGATGGTTATGCGGTCTTCCAAGTAAGGAGATAAAGTCACTATATTTGGATGGTAATCAAACACGAGATCACTAGTATTACTTATACATACTACTTGCTGATCTCGACCAATTGGCTTGACTTAGGTAATAAAGCACCTAAGTAATTAATGCCTCTACGAGGATAGTATGTTTTATTCCTCTAATATAGTGTATTTTTCTCTGTCTCGATAATTCCTTTATAATTCGCCCAGCAAGGGACCAGTACAAACGCGATAACGACTCGACGATTGTTATCCTATATCTTAGAATGTGAACTTGTCAGATACATTCGGTTCTGCAACGTTGCTTCACGTACAACGAAAATAAACGAATCTGTACTTCTGAGTGTCGTACAAGCATGTGGTTGGTAAGTAAGTTCGTTGGTATAAGCGGGCATCGTTTAGATATTTTCGTATGTTGTATCTTATTATGATTGTAAACAATTTAAACTTTCTATATAAAATTACAATCCATTATTCATATAGCTGTTTAGTGGAGGTTGTATTGACCATCTCTGGTATTTCCTCACCCTCTGTTCTGCAGTTGGTAGCTCTGGTATTAAGTTAAATTTTGCACATTAACGTCATGTAATTTTGTTACTACAATGTTACGTAGTTGATGTCTGCCTTCTGGTAATAATTAAGTGTTCTACATAGAGAATTGAGCGATGTTGGACGATATACACATGGGTAATGCGACCGACGAAACAGTAACGTGCCAAAAGTCTTCGTAATCTTTATTTTTCCCTATATATTATATTGGTTTTTACATTTTTCCTCATCTCATCTATTTTTGCGGATTGTAGCCAAATCTGGCGTATTTTTAGAAAATTATCTACACTTTCAGCTCATAATATTTTGCATAATTTTAAGATGATTCGTTTTCAAAATATCATAATTTTTGTGCACCACTTTAACTTTTATGACGTCATTTCCTTCTTTGTTCTTACCAAAATGGCAACGACAAAGTTTCGCATGGTAATGAATTACGGTTTTCTCAAAAAAGTACATAAAGAAAAATTATGTATATATTATGAGCTGAAATTGAGATAATTTTCAACAAGTATTTGAAATCCGCAAATAGATGAGATCAGGAAAAATCAAATGAAAATATAAAAATACAAAGAATATATAATTAAAAATTACGAAGACTTTTGGCTCACGACTTTACATAATATAAGCTTTGCCAGCTGATTGTTTTTTTAACTAACAATTTACTGTTCCACTCCTTTTTTACATTCCACACTGTTCTACTCCTTTTACATTCCACTCTGTTCCACTCCTTTTACATTCCACACTGTTCCCCTCCTTTTACATTCCACACTGTTCCACTCCTTTTACATTCCACCCTGTTCCACTCCTTTTACATTCCACACTCTTCCACTCCTTATACATGCCACACTGTTTCATTCCTTTTACATCTTTATAGATACTACTGAGCAAAGAGGAATTCCGCGGTTAAATTTCAAGACAATTATTTCTGTAGACACTCTTTAATTAAGCATTTCTATAAATCAGTAGCACCCTGGTTATTCGTTAAAGAAATTATGAGAGACTGTTACATATAAACATATACTTAGAACACTGTTGCAAAATTTACTTCTGTGTTTAGAATATATATATATTTATTTTGTCATTTTAAAAAACGTGTTTCAATTTTGTGTAGAACGATTTTGTCTGTGTGTTTTTCAAAGTTTAA
>NW_027188363.1:0-24513 GCF_041381155.1 Argopecten irradians | reverse complement strand
CGTAGCTCTGACATCTGCCGTTCATAGTTCAGAGCTACCAACCTAACCATGAAAGGGTTCAATCCTCGAACAGACTGCATGGTCCGATTAACATCCGGTTCAGACAATTTATACTGTTATTGATATATAATTGACAATATGATGATGGTGGGCTAAAATATAACCCTGTTACATAAATACAAGATTTGTTATCCAAAAACTGTTATTTTCACTAAAACATAGACCAAAGGACTATAAATATATTACCTATTCTCCGAATACCATCCTTGAAGAAGCAGCCACGGTCGTCCCCAGGGGAGTACGGCCGAGTTCCAATTTCAATGCCGCCATCATCAGAACTCTTAAAGATAAAAAAAGGATCATAATCAATGTCTAGTTCACAACCAATATTTAGTTCATATCAAGCCCTTTCAAGACCATCATATGATGTTCTTACAGACTTTGGAGCCGGGCCAAGGTTCATACAGTCTCAAGCCACATTCCATGGTCTGTGAGAACCCTACAAGGCTTTTTTTCTATTTTCCCGAGAATTGTCTACTTCCCGAGGTGGAGCCAAGGGAAATAGGCAAATTCGAATTGATCAAGGGAATCCAGAAACTTGCTAGATCCCTCAACCCCATACTTTAAGTGGTTTAACATATCGATACATACAAAAACTATGATTAGAATACAAGATTTATTTTTCTCTCACAATTCACTGATTTGTTACCAGTTTTAGCAGTGAGAGATTCCTGCGTCAATCCCTAGGATATGGCAGATTGCGCGTGCCAACTTTTTTAACCTGAAGACAATTTTGTGATGTCATGACTTCATGTGGTGCAAATGTGGCGTAAATTATTGATGATGTCATCAATATTGACGTGCAGTCGATGGAACCATGTTCATGAGCTATTTATAGCACAGTTTTGATCGTCATAAGTGTATGTACCTGATCTGCATACAACACAGTTTTGTCATCGTTGTTCACTGATCCATAATCGTCATAGTTATATGTGCCTCCATTGAGCATATTCTTCTCCATGGTTGTAGCAGATCACGGCTTGATAGTCTCAGTCAGCATGCCCTGGTAACAGAATGAATATATACAGTTGATAGGGTCTTATATGGGACTTTCCAAGGGGCCATAAAAAGTCACATAAGACAGGGAGTCACATGAATTGTATTCAAGGCTAATTTTGTAATTACATAACCACGAAGCAAAATATGACATAACTGTATAATCTGTATTGTTCCTTATGAAACATATAACAAGAAATATTGACAAATTTCACGATTGTTAAGAATTTTGATTGATACCACTGAAATTCCAAATCATTGATTAAGAGCAATTTGAGTAGTAGACAAAAATTTCTTTACAACACTGGAAAGGGCCAGGGTTCGGCATACAAGACATCCAACCACTATGTGTAATGGCGGATAGTAAGTGAGTTTGAACATTTCACACACATTCCACTACAATGGAATGGGCTTTTCTAGCATATCAAAGTAAAATCAACTAATCAAATTTCTATTTAAGAACTGGGTTGTTTCCGATACATGTTTAAATCTTAATGTACTCTTAGACCGAGTTGTCCCCTTTAAATGTGTTCTTGTTGATAAATATATCAATTAAAGTGATTTTTCAAAAAAAAACAAATCCAATTAAAAATATATTAATAACAAGGAACATAACAGTCATTGTCCTGTGACCTTAATGATAAGGTCATTCATTTGAATAAACTTGGTAGTCCATTATCCAAGAATGCTTCAGACTAAATATCAGGTCTTTATATTATATAGGTCTATCAGTTGTTGACAAGAAGTTGGAAATCCTGTGTTTTGATAGCAATTAAATCTAGTAATAGACATATCTCATATATATCCTCATATTCAAATGAGATCTATTTTTAGCACTTACATGTAATTGCGGACTCCTTAATACAATAAAGCGAATCCTCTGTACTTTAAAACACATTAATCTAGATATGCCTACAAGCTAAACCTGAATCCAATATTGCCGGTTATGTGTCCTCCCAGAGATCCAGTAATAGACTGATTTTCCCACTAGGGAAAGGTCAAATGGTTATACACGGGTCTCTATTAGTATATGTTCATATTGTAGAATGTACAGGCTGGGACACGGTTACAGTAAATTGCCCTCTTTGTTAACTCTACTGTAACAATCTTGTGCAGAATCATCGCACCATGGCAATTTCATTTCCATACTCAAATGTGGCTCTGACATTGCTACAAAAGACCCCATATCTACTTGATCCATATGGAGAACTTATTTCCATACAGTTTTCACATTTATTAACCAATGGTCTTTGATATGGACTACATAAGTCTTCACATTTACAAAAGTTTCTGTGTTATTCAATCTATAACAGGTCTGATTATTTGTTAGACTAACACAGGAACGTTTAAAATCTGCTGTTTAAAATGAGCCCTTAATTAATATAAAATTTGTTGCAGACTTATATTAAGCAATTAACTTGACATGTCAATAAAATGTAAACAACATTGAAACAATTAATACATTTAGCTTCTGTTAGATATAATTAGGGCATCAAGTTCATTTAATGAACATTTGATGATCACTTAATCTTGATCACTTGACGTTTGCCACTTGTCATTTCATGTTCATCAGATATTCATTAGATGTTCATTTCATGTTCATCAGATATTCATTAGATGTTCATTTCATGTTCATCAGATATTCATGTGACGTTCATTTCATGTTCATCAGATATTCATTAGATGTTCATTTCATGTTCATTTCATGTTCATCAGGTGTTCATTTGACGTTCATTTGATGTTAGAATTTTTTATATTCTGCCAGGTATAAAATATCCTTATACAGTAAAAGACTTGAGTTTTTTTCCTTATATAACTTATTTGAATATTTTTTACTTAAGGTTGTATTTGACTTACGTTTGTTTCAAGAAAACGGGGCAGGTATGGATCCGTAGTTCGAGAAAATATAGGGTATTTGAGTTATCCGAGGGTGTCATCAATAGTTACACCTAATGGTCACAACCTTCGATAGACCTTGCAAATCCACAACTTCCGTATTCATACAATAGAAACCTTATCTAAATGCAATTGTGTAGGTAGGTGTTGAAGGTACTGTAAATCAATTCATTATCCAACAGTTTGACACTACACCTGTATAAACACGGACCATGACCTATACCCTTGATCAATGGCAGTCATGTGTGACACAGATAAAAAAAAACTCAAGTGCCGTGCACCTGTTCCATGAATAGATGGTTTCTTTACTATATATTTGATGTAATGGGGATACATTTCTGTTCAAGAACTGAGGGGTATTTGACAAACACCAATTAAGGGTTGTTACATAAATCATATAGGGACACGGTCAGGACCAGATGCCGGATGATAGTTAGAGGGGTATTACTGTATCTTTATAACTATTTCAATTTCCAAATATTTTATTGACAAAAAGATGTTAGTGTCAATTGGATTAGACATCAGGCATAGCCTATCTTAGTCTTCTCCCTCTTCTCTTTATAACTAATAAATCATAATTAGAAGTATAGAGCCAATGCCGTCCTTTCATGTTGAAGAAGCCAACATGTTCCTGCAAAACCGGTAGACATACAGAAAATAAAGATAACCACTTCAAACTATCCTGGGCTTGTTGCGATTGAATATTAATTTTTTATATTTAATATGAGTATCATCGTAAAAGTTATATTTCATTTGATAATAACATGTACTACTCAATATCGTTTGTCATGGGACACTCCCAGTCAGTTGTATTGTTAACATCAGAGTACAGCCATGTGTCACATGGCAGCAGCTGTAGCTAGGTACAACCTAATACACAGCGGTAATCAAACATCACCAGTGACCACATACACAAGGCTAATCCTACATATACACAAGGCTACATCACCATATACACAAGGCTAATCCTACATATACACAAGGCTAATCTTACATCACTATCTACACAAGGCTACATCACCATATACACAAGGCTGATCCTACATATACACAAGGCTACATCACCATATACACAAGGCTAATCCTACATATACACAAGGCTACATCACCATATACACAAGGCTAACCCTACATATACACAAGGCTACATCACCATATACACAAGACTACATCACCATATACACAAGGCTACATCACCATATACACAAGGTTACATCACCATATACACAAGGTTACATCACCATATACACAAGGCTTCATCACCATATACACAAGGCTACATCACCATATACACAAGGCTACATCACCATATACACAAGGCTACATCACCATATACACAAGGCTAATCCTACATATACACAAGGCTACATCACCATATACACAAGGCTATATCACCATATACACAAGGCTACATCACCATATACACAAGGCTACATCACCATATACACAAGGCTAATCCTACATATACACAAGGCTACATCACCATATACACAAGGTTACATCACCATATACACAAGGCTACATCACCATATACACAAGGCTACATCACCATATACACAAGGCTACATCACCATATACACTAGGCTAATCCTACATATACACAAGGCTACATCACCATATACACAAGGCTACATCACCATATACACAAGGCTACATCACCATATACACAAGGTTACATCACCATATACACAAGGTTACATCACCATATACACAAGGCTTCATCACCATATACACAAGGCTACATCACCATATACACAAGACTACATCACCATATACACAAGGCTACATCACCATATACACAAGGTTACATCACCATATACACAAGGCTACATCACCATATACACAAGGTTACATCACCATATACACAAGGCTAATCCTACATATACACAAGGCTAATCTTACATCATCATATACACAAGGCTACATCACCATATACACAAGGTTACATCACCATATACACAAGGCTAATCCTACATATACACAAGGCTAATCTTACATCATCATATACACAAGGTTACATCACCATATACACAAGGCTACATAACCATATACACAAGGCTACATCATCATATACACAAGGTTACATCACCATATACACAAGGCTACATCACCATATACACCAGGCTACATCACCATATACACAAGGCTACATCACCATATACACAAGGCTACATCACCATATACACAAGGCTAATCCTACATATACACCAGGCTACATCACCATATACACCAGGCTACATCACCATATACACAAGGCTACATCACCATATACACAAGGCTACATCACCATATACACAAGGCTAATCCTACATATACACAAGGCTAATCCTACATATACACAAGGCTACATCATCATATACACAAGGTTACATCACCATATACACAAGGCTACATCACCATATACACAAGGCTACATCACCATATACACAAGGCTATTCCTACATATACACAAGGCTAATCCTACATATACACAAGGTTACATCACCATATACACAAGGCTACATCACCATATACACAAGGCTACATCACCATATACACAAGGCTACATCACCATATACACAAGGCTAATCCTACATATACACAAGGCTACATCACCATATACACAAGGCTACATCACCATATACACAAGGTTAACCCTATATTACCATATACACAAGGTTAACCCTATATTACCATATACACAAGGCTACATTGATCTTCCATATACACAAGGCTAATCCTACATATACACAAGGCTAATCTTACATCTACACAAGGCTAATCTTACATCATCATATACACAAGGCTACATCACCATATACACAAGGCTACATCACCATATACACAAGACTACATCACCATATACACAAGGCTACATCACCATATACACAAGGTTACATCACCATATACACAAGGCTACATCACCATATACACAAGGCTACATCACCATATACACAAGGCTACATCACCATATACACAAGGTTAACCCTATATTACCATATACACAAGGTTAACCCTATATTACCATATACACAAGGCTACATTGATCTTCCATATACACAAGGCTACATTGATCTTCCATATACACAAGGCTATATTGATCACCATATACACAAAGCTAATACTACATCATCATTATTCTTATTTGCATTTTCAATTTTAAATGAAAAATTTGGAAAGAAGAATATATGCTCCTGTGATTTTACACACAATGAAACCATTGTGACTATGAACTGATACATATCGTAGCCTAGTGGTAGAGGAATAGAATACATGCTCTGATTAGTGCGGACAAGTATCGTTTATATTCCGAAACTTCTCTCTCAGCATTTTGATTTTAATCCAAGCTACTCTTATTTCATGCCCAGTGCACATAATAAAGCTGATATATCATGAATATAGAGATGAGTATGCTATCGACATTAAAATTTGAATCCCCAGTGTAACTCCTACTTATCCAAGCATATTTTGACCAAAGGTGTAACAACATCATGACCCAGTCTCTCTAGATACCAGTACTAAGATTATCTACTCTCCCTAGATACAAGAACTAAGATTATCTAGTCTCCCAATGCAAGATACCAGAACTAAGATTATCCAGTCTCCCTAGATACCAGTACTAAAATTATCCAGTCTCCCTAGATACCAGTACTAAGAATATCTAGTCTCCCTAGATACCATTACTAAGATTATCCAGTCTCTCTAGATACCATTACTAAGATTATCTAGTCTCCCTAGATATCAGTACTAAGATTATCCAGTCTCCCTAGATACCAATACTAAGATTATCCAGTCTCCCAAGATACCAGTACTAAGATTATCTAGTCTCCCAAGATACCAGAACTAAGATTATCCAGTCTCCCTAGATACCAGTACTAAGATTATCTAGTCTCCCAAGATACCAGAACTAAGATTATCCAGTCTCCCTATATACCAGTACTAAGATTATCCAGTCTCCCTAGATACCAGTACTTAGATTATCCAATCTCCCTAGATACCAGTACTAAGATTATCCAGTCTCCCAAGATACCAATACTAAGATTTTCCAGTCTCCCAAGATACCAGTACTAAGATTATCCAGTCTCCAAAGATACCAGTACTAAGATTATCCAGTCTCCCAAGATACCAGTACTAAGATTATCCAGTCTCCCAAGATACCAGTACTAAGATTATCCAGTCTCCCTAGATACCAGTTCTAAGATTATCCAGTCTCCCTAGATACCAGTACTAAGATTATCCAGTCCTCCGTTAGATACCAGTATGATTATGCAGTCTACCTAGATACTGCTATAGCTAGTAGACATTCAATCTCAAGTACTTTCTCATTGAAGTTCAAATCATTATCAGGCTTTATATAGCTATAAGCTCAGTACTTAATAATTCCCAATATTATCATCAATCCAAGATACATTCCATTAGGGCTGAAACAATCTGCATTTATTATTATTGATAAATCGCCCACAAGCAATCCAATAATAATTGATATGATCACTTGAATTGAAGGTAAGCGCATTGACTCACTACAGTCAAAAACATGGACATTAAGTAATTTGTAATCACCACACTTTTGGTATCAACTTTAATTTTTTTGAACATCTATGACATGAAAGAACTGAACAGTACTAAAGTGGCCGCTTTTAATACAGTTTCGAAAATTCTTGTCAGAAGATCAAACAGAATAACACATATATATCAAAATACAATTCATTTTTCTGTTTAATTAATTAAATAATTGTTAGTTTCGCTCCAGGTACACTTTCACTCTTTCCGTACTTTATATTCTTTCCAGATTCTATATTGGAAGTAGTTGTTAGTCTTGCCCGCGGCCTTTTTGGTGAAAATGCCGGACAAAATGTCCAGTTGTTGTGTACTAATTCATTTAATTTAAACATTTTAAGGTTTCATATAACACTTTATTAAAAGTTTAAATACAATAACAAATTTATCGTGAAGAAAGAATGTCAACATCTAGTGTCAACTATAGTCGGCAACGGGAAATAAGGAGAGTTAAATTCTGTGGACTATAGTCGACAAAGGTACGGAAAGAGTTAAGTAACTAGCTGTGCTGGAAAATATCACTCAGATTTATGTGCCATGAGTACAGAAAAAGTTAAACTATGGCTGACTTTTTTAAAAGGTTTTTGTCCACAACTTTACATTTTGTACTAGGTAACTCATAAGCGCCCCTTTGTCATTAATTTTTAAGTGCTCTGGGCACGTATAACTATGAATAAGGTAATCAGGTTAGCATAAAAAATGAAGTGTTAATTGGCCATTGAAGGTACCTTCACTAACGCTGAAGTAATAAAATACCAAAGCACACATCATGGAGGCTGGACATCCCCAGTTAGCAGTACTGAACATAGTTTGTTTTAAAATTTTACAAAAGAATCTTAACAGCTACAGGACTCAGTTATTTTTAATGTATTCAATTGTACAAATATGTCAGTTAGTTTTCATTCTTTTATCTCAGGGGTTTAGTTTTCACTTTTATTAGTTTACGTCCTATGAACAGTCAGGGTCATTTAAGGATGTACCAGGTTTGTTTTTGGAGGAAATTAGCCAGACTACCTGGAGAAAAACCTAACAGTCAGTACTGGAAACTGCCCCACATCAGATTCGAACTCACTACCCAGAGGTAGAGGGCTTGTTGTGATATGTCAGGATATCTTAACCACATCTCGGCCCCTTACAGAATTGAAAACACATATTTTGTATATACTGTAATTTATAATTATCATCATTTTGGAGAAAGATCTAGAATTTAGTTAAACTATAAATGCCCCTATATATATATACAATAGATTAAACAATGTATAAATTAAGCATTAAACGTCTTTCTGTTGGCATTCATATAACTGGCGCTTCATAGAATTTGTCTTTGTGTAGTTGGCATTCATATTGGCTATGAATGCCAACTAAAATATGTTAAATGCTTACATTTGATGAAAATTTTAATTCCCAAGAGATTTTGCATCTATAATGAATTATTATCTTCAAAGACAGAGCAGCCATTTGAACAGCCATCTTTGGTCATTGTTGGCACGACAATTATGACTTCACAATGATAATGACATCATAATAAGCTAATGGCAGTACATAGAGTAGACTGATGAATGTGTAACAGGAGAGGAGAAAATGTAGCAGCCAGACCAGGATTCGAACCCGGGACCCTCAGAATACTAGCCGAGTGCTCTACCGACTGAGCTACCTGGTCACCGATGATCGACCTAGTCCAATCCTGCTACATTCCTCCCTCCTTTCTCGAAGTCTTCACCCTGGAAGACACACGAGACCCTTCCAAACACCACCACCGTGGGTTATTTAGTTGGGCGCCAATTTTTTAACAGGAGAGGAGAAAATGTAGCGGCCAGACCGGGATTCGAACCCGGGACCCTCAGAAATACTAGCCGAGTGCTCTACCGACTGAGCTACCTGGTCACCGATGATCGACCCAGTCCAATCTTGCCACAAATGCCAACTGCTCTTGGTAAGGTTATATAGTAGTGTTATATATAATAATGTGATGCTTATAACATCGGCATTGTATAAATCCAATTACATGAAATTCATGTTGGCATGTGTAAAATTAGGACGTAAATAATTTGTCTCAAACAAAGGAAGGCATATATAAATACCCCGGTATGCATGATTATTGTGAAAGAATTAACTTGCCATGAGTAGGAAAAGAGATGCAAGATGGCAGATTTTTTTATAGAGTTTTTCTTCACAACTGATGATTTGGTTCCCTATGTGACGGTTTGACTGTTTAATAGTGGGCTATAAAATTTTTTGGTATAAATACGTAATCGAGGGCGCCCTAGAACTTCTCACTGTTGATGACGTAATCGAACGCATCCCAACTATTGATACGTTTGAACCGCCATTGATGATGTGTCTGTTTTCCTTCTCCAGGTATGTTTTCATGATTTCTGTGAATTTATTCATTGATCAGCTTGTCCAAGTATTATACACATGTGCATAAGGTGTTTATACATTAAGTTGAATGTATGATTAAGCATGATAGACCCTGTAAATATTGTTATGAGTGATTTGAAGCGTGCCGGTTTTGCACAGCGTTCATCCATGTGATGCCATGGATAACTGTATTGTCTAAAGAGGGTTTTTGGCACCATCGCATTAATCTTTCTTGATATTAAGTGTTTCTGAAGTATTTCTTAATTGTTTATAACTTCGATAGAATAATAATACCGGAAATTATGTCAAATTAGGAAATCCTCTCATTCGTTTTATTCTAAGATTACCCATAATGCTTTTCGAAATACGCGCCAGATTGATAGCACATGGTTTTTCCCATGATGCACCGGAAACATGGCTGCGCCCATGAAAGCTAGTTCCGGTTCTGTTTTCATTTATAATAAAGTACTAAATTGGGTATTATTTTAATACTAGTCATAAGTAAACAGGTCTAGTCCAGTTGTTAACTAATAATTGTACTGTTTTTTTAGTAAATATGAATTATTTCAGGGATAATGTGAACAAATAACTGATACAAACCAAATTGTAGAATATTTTTATTTTTGTTGTCATTGTTTCATTAACTATATAATATGGTTCTAATTACACAAATCCAGTTATAAGTATTCAAGGGTTAGCTCTGATATATAGTTAATTATCTGTGGTAATGGCCCAAGTCAGGATTGTTTCCTGAGAACTCAGGCTTTGTGTCTGTAATATTGATGCTTTGGTTTGTGAATAAACGATTGATACGTTTGAACCGCCATTGATGATGTGTCTGTTTTCCTTCTCCAGGTATGGCTTGTCAGATCATCAACCCACCCAGTTTATGAGAGAGTAACATTTGGGGGCTTCGTCCGGGATGATGATGATGACACACTGACACACTGAAGTACCCTAACAATTTAACAAAAGGGAAATGGCCGACTCAAAGGACCTACGTGGCGAAGACCTAGAAGTCGCTTTTTGGCAGCGGTTGTTCCAGGCAACACCGGATCATCTACGCCAAGTCATAGAGGAAGTATCAATCACAACCACAGGCGACAAATCTTTGGAGGCTATGTCGAAACTTGAGTTAATCAATTTGATCAGTAAGTGGATAGAGACCGAGAAGAAAGGCCAGGATGCTGGAGTCACGAGCATGCTTGTTATAATACAGGGCTTGACAGAACAGGAGGAGACTAAACCCAAAGTTATTAAACATTCTAGTACTACCAGTACAAGAGCAGAGGAAGGGCCACCCCAGAGGACAGTCTATCAAAAAGAATTCAAAATTAATGGAACTGTGGAACATAATAAGGGAATAAGTTTCCTGAGCGTGGTTAGACAAATAGAAAGAGGGAAGAAGAAGGGTTTTACCGATATGGAAATAACGGATGCGGTTATTAAGGCTGTTCCAGTTGGTTCTGGTCTTCGGAACTATTTGGAGGGTCGAGCCTGTCTGGACCTCCCCAGCATGAGAAAGATTCTCAGGGCCCATTACAAGGAGAAAACCCCTACTGAATTGTTTAACCAACTAAGTCAACTGGTACAACAAGGAAAAGAAGATGCTCCTGATTTCCTGCTCAGAGCATTAGAATTAAGACAGAAAGTATTATTTACATCCCAGGAAGAGTGCAGTACTGCTATGAATGATCAACATATAGTTGACAGGTTATTTTGCCGCACTGTCTATACTGGTTTGAGGAGTGATATCATCAGAACAGAAATGAAACCCTTGTTGGATAAAAACTCAGTCAACGATGAAGAACTTATTCAAGAAATGAGTACCCTGGCTATGCGCGAGGAGGAAATGCATAAGAAAAACAAGAGCGTCGATGTAAAGGTGATTGAAACTACCAGTACTGAGTCCAAAGGAAAAAAAGAGGCAAAAGAGGGACTTTTCATGGCCGAGATCAAACAGCTGCGTGCAGAGATTGCTTCACTAAAGGAGACGGTTGAGAGAACTCCCTCCTCCAGTAATACTACACACATGTCACACCCTAGACAACATAATACTGGTGGCCAATGTAAGGCTTGCAAAAATACAGATCGAACCTGCACTCACTGCTGGATCTGTGGGAGTGAGGAACACTTCAAAGCTGGTTGTAAGAAATCACGAAGTACAAGAAAGGATACATCTGGCAGCGAAGCGGGAAAAGCCAAAGGGTCAAGACCGAGGGACTAGAGTACTTGGCCCAAGCTTCCGAGAAGTCCCATTCAGCGTGTGTGTTTAGATGTCAAGGGGCGTTGAGCATTTCGACTTGTACTGGATGTAGCTGCGTTAGCTATTGCTCAAAACAATGTCAGAAGAGACATTGGCCAGAACACAAGCTGGTGTGTAATACTATACAGACTCTGCAAGGACCCCCTATAGCTAGAAGTGAGGAGCTTAAGGGAGTAGTACTTGGTCTGAAGCCGGTATATCGTAATAACATCATCCAAGCTGTTGGGAAAACATGTCTGGTTACCTGCAATATTGAGGGAAAAAAGGTTGATGTCCTTTGGGATACCGGAGCACAGGTATCGCTGGTGAACAAAAGTTGGTGGCAGGAACATTTTCCCTTGAACCCCATTAGACCAGTAGCAGAACTTTTGGACGCATCTAATCTATCCATACAGGCAGCAAATGGGAGCCAGATCCCTTTTGATGGATGGGTCCGAGGTGTAATTAGTATAAGGAATGATTCTAAGGAAATTGAAGTACCTCTACTGGTTACAAGTCATGCTGCAAGGGAAAATCCTATCATTGGATACAATGTGATAGAACATTACAGTCGAGATATGAGCACAACACAGCTAGGAGAAGAATTACAAGAGGCTATTCCAGGGCTTAACCCTAAAACCTGTGTTAACCTGATTGAAGCTCTCAAGGGCAACCAGACTAGTGACAGCACTATTTGTAGTGTTAGAAATCTTAGGAAACTTGTTGTTATCCCTAAAGGCAGTAACAAGACTGTTCGGTTGAGGGCTTTGGTGAAATCAGACTCTAACATGCGCGCTTTATTTCGACCAGAGATAGAGTTACTTCCTGAAGGGTTGGCGATTCCTGAAACAGTGATTTTAGTCAGAAAAGGACATTCTCAGGTACTGAATATAAAGATTTACAACCCTACGACGAGAGACATTGTCATACCCAAAAGGGCTGTACTTGGTAGCTTGAACACTATATCATCACTTGTTACTCTACCATGTATGCCAGATCAAGAAGAGGTCAGCAACAGAAAACCAGAAGTGAATAACATAGCGATTTCACAAGAGCAGACAACCGCGTCAGAAATGTGGGAACCCCCAGTGGAGATCCCTGATAGTTTCAGTGATAGTCAGAAGTCTCAAATTAGAGATATGCTCAGAGAAGAGTGTGGAGCATTTGCACAGAATGATGATGATATCGGCGAGGCAAGGGATTTAGAAATGGACATTGATTTAGAGGATCACAATCCGGTACAAGCTGCTTATATGTCTATACCTAAACCGTTATACCAGGAGGTTAAGGATCATCTAACTGACCTCATGGGAAAGGGATTCATCCGCAAATCACGGTCACCATACTCCAGTCCCGTTGTATGCGTCAGGAAGAAAGATGGTTCGCTGAGGCTATGTGTTGATTATAGAAAAGTCAACCAGAAGACAATCAAAAGTCCTGAGCCTATACCACGTATTCAGGACACTCTTGATGGTCTGACTGGTAGTAAATGGTTCACCGTCCTTGATCAGGGAAAAGCTTACCACCAGGGATTCATGTCTGAGAAAAGTAAACCGATCTCTGCATTCACAACACCTTGGGGCTTGTTTGAATGGAACAGAATTCCTTTCGGTCTAACCGGAGCACCAGGCACCTTCCAGCGGTATATGAACGAAATACTGGAGGATTTTAGGGACAAGTTTTGTATTCCCTATTTAGATGACATCTTGGTTTATAGTCAGAATTTCGAAGATCATCTTACCCATGTTCGGTCAATATTGAAAAGACTACAGGCAAAGGGAATCAAGTTAAAACCCAGAAAATGCGAAATCTTTCGGAGACAAGTACGTTATCTAGGGTGCCTTGTGTCTGCTGAGGGATATACGATGGACCCCGCGGACAAAGCTGCTGTACTCAAATTGAAAGATCAAGTACCCAAGTCGGTTGGTGATATTCGTAAGCTAGTTGGCTTTCTGGGTTATTATCGAAAATATATACCTGACTTCTCGCGACGCGCAAAAGTTTTATATGATCTTCTTCAGGGGACCAGCGGAAAACCACAGAAATCCAAATCAAAGAAAGCGGTTGGAAAGAAACAAAGTGTAGTGCCCCCTGATCAAAAGATAACATGGTCACCAAAACATCAGGATACTCTTGTTGAACTTATAGACCTTTTAGTATCACCACCAGTAATGGCATTCCCAGATTTCCAAAAACCATTTCTGTTACACACTGATGCTTCAGGTGAGGGTCTCGGTGCAATTTTGTATCAGCGAGGGGACAAGGGACACCTGAACGTCATCGCGTATGCCTCTCGGACATTATCACCAGCTGAACGCAATTATCATTCAGGAAAACTAGAATTTCTTGCCCTAAAGTGGGCAATGACCGAACGGTTCCGTGACTATTTATTCTACGCTCCGTTTTGTGAAGTTTACAGTGATAACAACCCTTTGCAATATGTGATGTCCTCAGCAAAATTAGATGCAACACGCCTACGTTGGGTAGGGGAATTAGCGGATTTCAAATTCCGAGTCTATTACAAGCCAGGAAAAGATAATCGGGACGCCGACGGATTAAGTCGTATGCCGTTAGACATTTCGAAGATGGTGTCCTTATGTACACAGGAAATTGACAGTGAAGCTGTCCGTACCATTATTAATGGAAGTGTCTTACAACTAAAGAAGAACTTTGTATGGGCTGAATCTGTCAGTCAGTTGGCCCCAATGCATTCCCAACTTGAAGACATACTCAACATGGACTCACCAGGTGAGCCTTTATCAGTAACAACATTAAGGGAAGCCCAACTACAGGACAACGACGTTGGACCTGTGATGCAATATGTTGGATGTGCAACAAAACCAAACCCAGAGAATCTTCGTCAAATGTCATTGCCATCAAAACGTCTGCTGCGTGAGTGGTCAAAACTTCAAATTGACGAGGACGGTATTTTGAAACGAGTAGTACCTGTTTCGAATGGAGATTCCAGATTCCAACTAGTTCTTCCGTCCAAATACCGTGCTGAAGTGTTGGAATCTCTACATTCAGACATGGGTCACCTGGGTGCAGCGCGAGTTTTGGATTTGGCAAGATCAAGATTCTATTGGCCAGGAATGGCGTCAGAAATTGAACATTGGGTGCAGAATGTTTGTTCCTGTCTCAAGGACAAACCCCCATCAAGAAAACAACGTGCTCCACTGAAACCAATAGCGACAACACATCCTTTCGAAATGGTATCGGTAGATTATGTTCACCTTGAAAAATCGAAGGGTGGATATGAGTATATCTTAGTTCTCGTTGATCATTTCACGCGTTTCGCACAGGCTTACCCCACTACCAACAAATCTGGGAAGACAGCAGCGGAGAAAATATTCAACGACTTTGTGATGAGATTTGGTATGCCACACAAGCTTCACCATGACCAAGGCCGTGAATTTGAAAATGAACTATTTGGCAGACTGCAAACATTATGTGGAATCAAACACTCCCGTACCACACCCTATCATCCCGAAGGGAACGGACAGACAGAGAGATTTAATAGAACACTTTTAGGAATGCTTCGTACTCTGCCTAAGGGTCTTAAATCTGACTGGAAGTCCCATGTCAACAAGGTTGTGTATGCCTTACAATGCAACGCGAAACGACACTACTGGATATCCCCCATTTAGGCTACTATTTGGTCACGAACCACTCCTACCAGTTGATGTTCGTTTTGAGAAAGCCCACGGGAATGTTCAGCTCAAATCTAAGAGCTACGAGGAATATCACAGGAAATGGATGGAGGGCATGGAAAAAGCATATGAAATTGTTCGTCGAAATGCAAACAAATCTGCTTTGAAGGGTAAGAGACTCCATGACTCGAAATATGGATGTGCATCCCTAGTACCTGGTGATAAAGTGCTGGTAAGGAACTTCAAGGAGAAAGGAGGCCCTGGTAAACTTAGGTCGTATTGGGAGGAAGATGTTCATGTTGTGATTCATCGCCCAAACAATGATTCTCCAGTCTACGACGTTCAGGCAACAGGTGGAAAGGTTCGCCGTTTACATCGCAATATGTTAATGCCATGTAATAGTTTGAGAGAACCAGAAGTGAAGGTTCCAAAACCCAAGAGGAGAAAACGTCCTCAAACGCGACAACCGGTACGTAATATTTCGAGTTCCTCCTCAGAATCTGATGAAGACTTCCGTATTCTAAGACCACCTTCTGATCTTAACCCGGATGCTGAGACATTTGTCCCAAGTCAAGATGTACAATCTTCAGGACTACGGCGTCAGTCAGAGGCAGTCAGCTCAGAAATGTCAGATTCGTTAGCGAGCTCAACAGGCAGTGAAACAGTTACGAAGACTGTGCTGAGAAACCGTCAAGGGGGAACGTGTATTCCAAACAGTGGATGTGAATCTACAATCCAGGGACGACACATGGAATCGGCACCAAGACAACCAAATCAGCAAACCGCGGGTATCGTTTCTGAAAGTGAATATGACACATCCTGTTCAGAGTCGCGAAGAAGTGTACGAACGCGAAAACCAATTAACAGATTGACATATGATCAGTACGGCAAGCCAATTTCATACAATGCTTGGCCAATACGCGCGTGGGACGCGGGATATAATTATTAGCAAAACTAACTTTGATATCATATATCGCATGTAAATATATTGTTGGATAAGTTTGAAAGTTCTAGTCAATATGGAAGTGTAATCGTTACAGTATTATAAACATTCAGTTCAATATTTTTGTCCAATAAGGTGGTGCTAGATTTGTAATCAATCTAGTTGAGTGGAAGGTTTATGGAGACATTTACAATTATGTATAAAACATAAAACATTGTGTTTATGATTGAATACTTTTATTCAAGTAGTCAGTTAGGTGTGGCCAACCTGTTGACAGAATTTCTTTTGTAAAGAAAAGGAGGTTTAATACCTTAGTACACAATATTGTAGATAATCTTACCAAGAGCTCACTAAATGAGTATACCTTCCTGTTGTTGACAATGAATAGAGTATCTAGATTTTCATTGTTAAAGAAAAGTGCCAATATGAGTTAAGTTGCTGATTGAAGTAAACTAAAAGTTTTAAGTCAGTGGTTAAAGGAAAAGGGGAGCTGTTTCCCCTAGGTGAGGATTTTGGTCGTGAAAACTACTGCAGAGTATTGAATAAGATAATTCAAGAGTTCAGGTTTAATATTTTTTTTATTACTTATTGTTCATTCTGGTTAACAGAAGTTGATGAGAGTATGTACATGTGTTACCTACATTTTGTTGATGTCTAAAGATGTTTTCAATGTCAGGAGACATCTAATTTGGAGGGGGAGAGTGTGACGGTTTGACTGTTTAATAGTGGGCTATAAAATTTTTTGGTATAAATACGTAATCGAGGGCGCCCTAGAACTTCTCACTGTTGATGACGTAATCGAACGCATCCCAACTATTGATACGTTTGAACCGCCATTGATGATGTGTCTGTTTTCCTTCTCCAGGTATGTTTTCATGATTTCTGTGAATTTATTCATTGATCAGCTTGTCCAAGTATTATACACATGTGCATAAGGTGTTTATACATTAAGTTGAATGTATGATTAAGCATGATAGACCCTGTAAATATTGTTATGAGTGATTTGAAGCGTGCCGGTTTTGCACAGCGTTCATCCATGTGATGCCATGGATAACTGTATTGTCTAAAGAGGGTTTTTGGCACCATCGCATTAATCTTTCTTGATATTAAGTGTTTCTGAAGTATTTCTTAATTGTTTATAACTTCGATAGAATAATAATACCGGAAATTATGTCAAATTAGGAAATCCTCTCATTCGTTTTATTCTAAGATTACCCATAATGCTTTTCGAAATACGCGCCAGATTGATAGCACATGGTTTTTCCCATGATGCACCGGAAACATGGCTGCGCCCATGAAAGCTAGTTCCGGTTCTGTTTTCGTTTATAATAAAGTACTAAATTGGGTATTATTTTAATACTAGTCATAAGTAAACAGGTCTAGTCCAGTTGTTAACTAATAATTGTACTGTTTTTTTTTAGTAAATATGAATTATTTCAGGGATAATGTGAACAAATAACTGATACAAACCAAATTGTAGAATATTTTTATTTTTGTTGTCATTGTTTCATTAACTATATAATATGGTTCTAATTACACAAATCCAGTTATAAGTATTCAAGGGTTAGCTCTGATATATAGTTAATTATCTGTGGTAATGGCCCAAGTCAGGATTGTTTCCTGAGAACTCAGGCTTTGTGTCTGTAATATTGATGCTTTGGTTTGTGAATAAACGATTGATACGTTTGAACCGCCATTGATGATGTGTCTGTTTTCCTTCTCCAGGTATGGCTTGTCAGATCATCAACCCACCCAGTTTATGAGAGAGTAACAAAATGTTATGTACATCTGTTTAATGAATTTCTCTGCAATCATAATGAAGCCATAAGACAACCCAATATGTGCGTACTACCCACTTGTAAGGTAGATATATCTGGATTTCCATTGATGATATTATACAGATGACATGTGTGTGTAGGCTGATTTAGGTTCCGTGGGACTCTGTTAGAATGCATCTTCTTTGGTGTTATCACAGACTGTAAACATCGCTATTACCAGTCCTCGCCCTGCCTGCCCCCAAACAAACAATGCCTTCACTCCCTTTCTATGTTTGAGATAATCCACTTCTACAGCCAGACCGAACACACCTACAACGCTGTGTGTCTGCATATAAACCTCACAGATCCTAATCTCATGCTCACGAAATGGACGTGCATCTGGATAAAGCTTAATTGCCGTGTTATTCTTTCATCTACAGCCACGTGACGAGGTAGGGTAAATATACCGTAATATCACGCGCAATCCCGCGCGCATTGCAAACCCTAGGCGTGGATGAAAAGTAGACTACTGTTTATCGTCAGGTGTCTGTTCAACTTTCGTCCAATCGATAAAACACATGATACTAATTTTGGATTTTATTTTATAAATAGACACATTGCATCACTCTTTGATACCGACGTCGTCAATGAACTTTCACGTTCATATACACATGAACGGTTCCGTCACCGCCTGTCCTGATAGATATTGCGATATTTCACACTATGTGTATCACACAGGTTATCTTTTATCAAGTCGGTGAAAAACAAGAAAGATTGATTGCGGCGTGTGGTCATTGTATCTACACTAGAAAACGACGTGTCGTTAGTTATAGTTAGACAAATAGACATACTGTCTTTGTATCATACATTTTAGTGATAACATGGGAGCCAGATTTTTCTGGGCAAAAACGATCTGCTTTACCATCATATAAAACAGTTCAACAGTAGGAATTAATATGTATGATCCGGTATGATATCATCGTAATGAGATTTCCCTTTCAGTTTTTGTTTATACATGCATGATACAAGAGAGAAGCTATGAAAATTTAGATTAACATTGGTAGGTGAAAAATTAATTAATGAGATATAGTTTTTTTTTACAAATCCTAGCTTCGAATGTACTTTTATTTTGTGTACAAATGTACGTATGAGAATTCTCCTATTATATTGTTTAATATAATTTGACCTTACAGCCAAACCTGTCTTAAATGACCACCCAAGGATCAAGGGTAAGTGGCCTCTATAGCTAAGTTGCCTATAAACATACAAATCAAATAGTGTTATAATGACCATTTGGGGCCAAGGGATAGATGTCTTAATAAATAAAGTGGGCTGTATACAGAGGTGGTCGATAAAGCAGGTTTCACTGTAGTTTGTAGATATACATATACTATGAAGGGAAGACAAAAGCTGATAACAATCAGAAATTAAAGCTAATTACTACTCAATGGTTACTCTGACTACTATAGAATTACTACTCAATGGTTACTCTGACTACTATAGAATTACTACTCAATGGTTACTCTGACTACTATAGAATTACTACTCAATGGTTACTCTGACTACTATAGAATTACTACTCAATGGTTACTCTGACTACTATAGAATTACTACTCAATGGTTACTCTGACTACTATAGAATTACTACTCAATGGTTACTCTGACTACTATAGAATTACTACTCAATGGTTACTCTGACTACTATAGAATTACTACTCAATGGTTACTCTGACTACTATAGAATTACTACTCAATGGTTACTCTGACTACTATAGAATTACTACTCAATGGTTACTCTGACTACTATAGAATTACTACTCAATGGTTACTCTGACTACTATAGAATTACTACTCAATGGTTACTCTGACTACTATAGAATTACTACTCAATGGTTACTCTGACTACTATAGAATTACTACTCAATGGTTACTCTGACTACTATAGAATTACTACTCAATGGTTACTCTGACTACTATAGAATTACTACTCAATGGTTACTCTGACTACTATAGAATTACTACTCAATGGTTACTCTGACTACTATAGAATTACTACTCAATGGTTACTCTGACTACTATAGAATTACTACTCAATGGTTACTCTGACTACTATAGAATTACTACTCAATGGTTACTCTGACTACTATAGAATTACTACTCAATGGTTACTCTGACTACTATAGAATTACTACTCAATGGTTACTCTGACTACTATAGAATTACTACTCAATGGTTACTCTGACTACTATAGAATTACTACTCAATGGTTACTCTGACTACTATAGAATTACTACTCAATGGTTACTCTGACTACTATAGAATTACTACTCAATGGTTACTCTGACTACTATAGAATTACTACTCAATGGTTACTCTGACTACTATAGAATTACTACTCAATGGTTACTCTGACTACTATAGAATTACTACTCAATGGTTACTCTGACTACTATAGAATTACTACTCAATGGTTACTCTGACTACTATAGAATTACTACTCAATGGTTACTCTGACTACTATAGAATTACTACTCAATGGTTACTCTGACTACTATAGAATTACTACTCAATGGTTACTCTGACTACTATAGAATTACTACTCAATGGTTACTCTGACTACTATAGAATTACTACTCAATGGTTACTCTGACTACTATAGAATTACTACTCAATGGTTACTCTGACTACTATAGAATTACTACTCAATGGTTACTCTGACTACTATAGAATTACTACTCAATGGTTACTCTGACTACTATAGAATTACTACTCAATGGTTACTCTGACTACTATAGAATTACTACTCAATGGTTACTCTGACTACTATAGAATTACTACTCAATGGTTACTCTGACTACTATAGAATTACTACTCAATGGTTACTCTGACTACTATAGAATGCACCATCAGACTCAACGGCGTGACTGAGAAGCCATGCTTATTTTTTTTATTGTTTATAACGTCTGTAAATTACAAGGGCTTTATTTTTATTCCTGACACTGGAGAAACTAAGACCGTGTTTTTCTTACGTTATTAAGATCTTGTATATAAACATAATGGCTGATTAGTTTAACTACCAGCCAGGTTTTAGTAAAAAACCATTAGCCACCAATTTCTGTTTAATAAAAACAAAATTTGTATTTGAAATAATATTTTCTTAAGGATTAATTTTCGGTCCCTTTTTTGCATATCACAAATTCCATATCAACTGCACAACTGCAGTATAAATATACACTTGTATGTGTTTTTAGTTAAGTTTCATAATGTAATTTTTAATGACCTCAGAGAAATGTAAGGCGTGAGAAAGTTTCTCTAAATACAGACTAGTTGATATTGTTGATGTTGTAATTCGATATTTCTCATGTGTATTACATGTACCACGATGGATCAGCCACTTATGAATGAACATTATTTCTTACAGCAATAACATTACGGTAAGGGCTTACAAAGGGCTTTTTATTTTGACTCAAACGAAATTGTATTTTTTTCGGTCATACCTTGAACATTACAAATGGTAAAATAAAGCCTCGTCTAATACTACCGAATTGTTGTCGGTATCCATTACTGTGGCTGAGCCTATGTTTAATACTGTTTATATGTTATCATTGTAAATAATCTATTGTGGAGCTAATATAGCATCAAATGGCAATAGAAAGATTTTCATTCATGCACATGTTTGTATAGGGACGCCCAGAATATTGGATAATTTGATATTTTTTGCTGCGTTTGGTGATTCATAAATAAGTCTGAGTTACCATACTAACCTAGTTAAGGATTTCCCTGGGAACTCAGCTACAAAGGGACAGCCGTCACATGCTTTTTCAGTATTTGGTAATAATCTTAACTAATATATTCTTAATCTCACAATCATTACGACCCCCAATATCAAATGACATCTATCACCATCCTATACATATAATGTTTAATTGTCGATCTGAATACAGACATTACTCCCGGTGACGTTTTTTACAATGGTTATCCTAAAATTAATATATTCATGCAATGCAGTCTAGGATTATACAATATTCAACAATCGTGACCATCAGTTAAACAATTGGGTAGCGTGGGTTACGCACGGCTTAATGGGATGAAAATGTCGGCCACTCCGCTGGTCTTTATAGGCAGCGGTTGTTCTAGCGCTCATAAGCTTTGTTTTGGTGTGAAACACCATTGCGCCCACATAAATTCATTTCTGTCACATGCTGGTCACAACCGATGACCATAGTGTACCATTTTGATGTTCTTAAAATTAACGTCGTATTAATGACCAAGGAAACATGGAACCAGAATATGGCAGGTAGTAGTTCAACAGAGACATGTCTTGTGTAAGTGGAAAACTTTTACGCGACTTTTTATCTAGTTGCTTCCATATTCCGACCACATAGACTCAAATTATCCATACTCCAACCAATAACCTCAGGCCGTTATTATACTCGACCCAACGGGCGATAGACTCAGTCGTTTCACTTGTCTGTATAACCTGGAGACTGCTAAGGCAGAATGCAGAAAGAAAACTAACCACATTTATTGACACTGCCTAATGTGTCTCGGCTAGGGGAACAGAAACCGCAGAAGCACGGACTAACACAAAGGGACAGCGCGCCTCAACACAGAAAGTCCATAAAATTGAGGCGGTGGCCAAAGGAGTCGGTTACGGAAGAAAAGTCTGTTAATGATGAACACAAGATTAGACTTATCATATACGTTAGTCCGCATCGTTCGTATTTCTAATAGAGATCTCCTACACTCCGTGACTGGTAGTTATTGATGGTGAAGTCATGTGTTCGCCGAGCGACGATATTATTTTTAGGAGAAAAACGATGTGAGTTTTACACACAAAATAATGACGTCACCATTGTCACCGTTCCGCAAGGACGATAACTCTGTAATATACAAAGATGGAGTACACAACATGACTACATATGTATCATTACGACAGGAACAAGTGACGTCCGATACTGCTAAATGAAGTTAAACAAAACACTTGTATGTCTTTTTATTTTCACATTATTAAAATCATGAAACCTTATCAAGTTATCACAAAGTAACTATCATTTTGTGTTGATGGACAAACATCCTAGAAAAACAAGTGAGAAAATAAGCCTTATTTGCAATGAAATGAATGTTAGTATTTACTTCACAGGCCAATTTGACCTTTTCTATATGTACTATACAGGCCAAGAGTTCCTTTTGTTAGAAGTCGGTCAGATTTGTTAGACATAAAACAGCGCCACCACGGGGCTGTGAACGGGCAGTGATAAGCCGATGTTTTACCCTGGGATAAAACTTACCGCCCAATCACGCCGTGACGCGGAAGTCACAGATGTTATGTCGTCGTGGAGCACAGATTAGCGATATGGTCCGACATTGTAAACAGCATTGACAGGATTTATGGAACCATTTGATCTAACAATACCACACCTCATACGCGTTATCCAATTGATCTTTTGACGTGCACACCGGCCGTTACAAATAAATGGTGTCGTTAAAAATTAATAGTTTCACATTTTCCATTTGGACAAAGACATAGATGGATGAATAAGGGTTATATGACTATAAATCGGGGGCGTGAAACATTCCATTGTTTCAGGCCAAAACTATTGTCGTTGGTGATGAGATAATCAATGAACTCAGCCTCAAACCCCCCCCCCCCCCCCCCCCCCCCCCCCGTCTAATCATTATCAATGCTAGGGGCCTCGCGTCTATAGTTATGTCAGCATGTATTACACTTTTTGAACAAACTAAGAACCACCATGGTATAACCCGCTGATTAGGAAGATAACTCATTAACTACAGTTTGATTTAATCATGTATTCAAAAATAATGACCTTCCATCACACTTTCAGTACACATTCGGTGTTTTATTGTAATATCCATATAATTTTTGCGTATCAGTACCCCCTGAAACAACTCTATTGATATCATTAACTATATCTATAACATAATTTTCTACTATTTTTGTAAAGTATACATTGTTATATATTAGTTTTTGGTTGGTAGTTTTCGGAACACAAATTCGATATAATTGTATTTCTCAAAACATATTAGAACTTGTTCTATCTCTGCTTT